>NW_024119292.1:0-38373 GCF_003073215.2 Triticum urartu
TCACCCCGGCCGCGCCGCCCGGTCACCGGAGCCCCTCGAGCCGGCCACCGTCTCCCCCGTCTCCGGCGAGATCCGCAAAGCGGGATCAGATCCACCCGCGCGTCCATCCAAACGCCCCATCCAGATCCGGATCCCTCCGTCCCGTACCACTTCGTCCCGGTTTGACTTTTTTGGAGGTATAATTTTCACTAAGTCCCAAAATTCCCAGATTCATATGCCCATGTTTGTCGTGCCGTAACTTGGCATCCGTGGCTCCGATTCATGCATATGGCATATCAATATATTCATCTCAGAGTGTACATCATTTCGTTCCATTGCATCATTTTCATTTGAGTTCATCTTGATGCCCGAAATGCTGTTAGAAGAGTGCTACTTGAGATAATTGTCAGATCTGCTGCTCCATTTAGCTATTTGTCATTTTTGCCATGATTATTGTGTGCATTCTATGCCCATGAGTTCTACATATGTTTTGTTAGGGGTTTTTTCATCTTTCCAGAGGTTCAATCCATGTATTTTTGTGATGTGTGTGGTGACTAGCATGAGCTTGCAAAGTGGTGCACTTGGTAATTCTGATTTCAGGGACTTAGCAATTCCACTAAGTCCTTGAACTGTTTATCTCATTATGCCATATGTTCATGTTGTTTCCTAGTGATCCATGCCTCTTTTGAGGATGATCGGCAAGGATGTTTTGTTAATCTTGTAGTTCTCTATCCATCCATGTCTTTGTTTGCAATTATCGAGCAACCTAGCTTGAGTCAATCGAGCTCTACTTTTGCTACTTTGTGAATCTGGGCAGATTGTCAACTTGTTTGCAATTTTGCCGATGATGTTGTAGTTGATCCGTGCATGCTATGCTATTGGTCTTGCCATGTCTAGCTTGCATTTTGTGTGTTCTTGATGGGTGTATGCTTAGCTTATCATGACTTGCACCGTAGTGAGTGCATCGAGCTCGTAAACATGCCTACTTGAGTTATATTTCAGCATGTGCCAGTTTTCACTAAGTCTGAAAACTGATTATGTTTTTGCTATGTTCACATGCTTGCAATTGTATTTTCTGATCCCTTTTGGCTCAAGGTCACTAAGGGACTTTTGTTAAGCTCTTTGAGTAGCTCCATGCCATGCTTTACTTTGCCATGTTCAGTTCCTGTAGCATGTAGTATTGTTGCTATCTGATCTGAAATTCCAGACAAGTGTTAATTTCACTAAGTCTAAGATCTGTTTACCATATGCATTTTTGCCATGCTTGTTTGAGCCTGTTAATGGATGAATTGGCCGTAGCTCAGTGCTAGACTTTTTATAAGCTTCTCGAATGCATCCCTGCCATGTATTTTGTTGTCATGTTTGGGTGCTGTAGCATGTTCATCTCATTGCATTTAGATGGCTACTTGCTGTAAATTGCAGACCGGTGTCAAATTTGGATCGCTTGCCATTTCCAAACCGTAACTCCATTTCCGGCGATCTTTATATCGTTTTCAAGCGATTTCATCTCATCTTTCCAGTGGCACACTTGGTTTTCCAAGTTCAGGCTAGGTTCTTGCATTTCCTGTCATGTCATGCTTATGCATCACATACCGCTTCCCACATATCATACCATGTTCATGTGTTGGTTGTTTACTATGTTGTTTGCTTCTTTCCGGTGTTGTTTCTTCGGGTTGATTCCGATAACGTCGTGTTGTGAGGATCCGTTTGACTACGTACGTTTGTCTTCTTCATGGATTCGTTCTTCTTCCTTGCGGGATTTCAGGCAAGATGACCATACCCTCGAAATCACTACTATCTTTGCTTTGCTAGATGCTCGCTCTTTTGCTATGCCTATGCTGCGATACCTACCACTTGCTTATCATGCCTCCTATATTGTTGAACCAAGCCTCTAACCCACCTTGTCCTAGCAAACCGTTGTTTGGCTATGTTACCGCTTTGCTCAGCCCCTCTTATAGCGTGGTTAGTTGCAGGTGAAGATTGAAGTTTGTTCCATGTTGGAACATGGAGATGTTGTTCCTTACCGGAACATGTTTCCTTGTTGAGATATCACAATATATCTTATTTAATTAATGCATCTATATACTTGGTAAAGGGTGGAAGGCTCGGCCTTATGCCTGGTGTTTTGTTCTACTCTTGCCGCCCTAGTTTCCGTCATATCGGTGTTATGTTCCCGGATTTTGCGTTCCTTACGCGATTGGGTTATAATGGGAACCCCTTGACAGTTTGCTTTGAATAAAACTCCTCTAGCAAGGCCCAACCTTGGTTTTACCATTCACCACCTAGCCTTTTTTTCCCTTGGGTTAGGCCAGCCCAAGGGTCATCTTTATTACTCGTAGCTTGACCGATCCAGTGTTGCCCTAAGAACGAGATATGTGCAGCTCCCATCAGGATGTCGGCGCATCGGGCGGTCTTGCTGGACTTGTTTTACCATTGTCGAGGATGTCTTGGAGTACCGGGATACCGAGTCTGATCGGAATGTCTCGGGAGGAGGTCTATTCCTTCGTTAACCGTGAGAGCTTGTGATGGGCTAAGTTGGGACACCCCTGCAGGGATTTGAACTTTCGAAAGTCGTGCCCGCGGTTATGGGAAGATGCAAATTTGTTGATGTCCAGTTGTAGAAAACCTGAAGTTGACCTTAATTAAAATACATCAACCGCGTGTGTAACCGTGATGGTCTCTTTCCGGCAGAGTCCGGGAAGTGAACACGGTGTTGGAGTTATGCTTGACGTAGGTTGTTTAGGATCACTTCTTGATCATACTTTTATCGACCGTGCTTTGCCTTCTCTTCTCGCTCTCATTTGCGTATGTTAGCCACCATACATCCTAGTCGCTTGCTGCAGCTCCACCTCATACCTTTATCTTACCCACAAGCTTAAATAATCTTGATCGCGAGGGTGCGAGATTGCTGAGTCCCCGTGGCTCACAGATACTTCCAAAACCATCTTGCAGGTGCCGATGAGTCCGTGCAGATGACGTAACCAAGCTCAGGTGGAGCTCGATGAAGATCTTGTCCTTTGTGTTGTTTCGTTCTAGTTGGTCAGTAGTGGAGCCTAGTGGGGGTCGATCGGGGACCTTTGTCGCATTTGGGGTTCTTCTTTTATTTTGGTTCCGTAGTCGGACCTTGATTGTATCTGGATGTTGTAATGCTTTGTTCATGTATTGTGTGAAGTGGCAATTGTAAGCCAACTATGTATCTTTGTCCCTTATGTATTACATGGGTTGTGTGAAGATTACCTCACTTGCGACATATGCCTTCAATGCGATTATGCCTCTAAGTCGTGCCTCGACACGTGGGAGATATAGTCGCATCGAGGGTGTTACAGATAGTGAGACATCCCTGTTGATCTCCAACGAAGCTGATAAAAACTGTCTTGAAGACAGTGAGACAACCCCAAAATCATGTCTAGATGTAGTGTTCGAGTTACTGACCACTATTGCTGGCACAAGCTCTTCGAACTCGCTACATGAATTAGTTCGGCTTCTTGAGTCTCAACTTCAAGTTGAAAGACATCGATGAGATGTACTGCGACGGGAAGCCGAAGGATTGTGGAAGTCCCTACAGAATTCAGATGCATACTTTCTAGTGCAACAGCAAGCGCTGGAGTATTTAAGCGCCAAACAAGAGAATGCTAATAAGCTTGCTAAGCGACTTGCTAGCATGGTGGATACCCAGGATATTGTTTCTTAAGCTCTTGTGAGGTGGTTTCAATTCTGGAAATGCTTTGATGTGGCGCTTATTTGCATTGGTCGCCAACTTTGACAACCATTTTATGTAATATGCTACTTTGTTCCCCATATTTGCACTTGTGGCGAACTTTGATGCCCAGTGGTTGTAATATGTGTAATAGTCGTAATAGCCTAGCGTAACTTGCTTGCTTATATATTTTCTTGTTTTCTTGTTTATTTGTTTGCTTGTAGTTAGTACAGTTCTTTTCCCGCGATTTGCTAGTGTCCGCAATAACCTATATATTTAAAACTAGGCGACAATAACTGTGGGCTACATATGGGCCTTCTATGGGCCATAGAATCTATGGGACATCTACGGTCCGTATTATCGATTGGCCAAAATGGACTGCTTTATGGGTTGTAAATGGGCTAGAGTGGGAATCATCCGTTCATGGGCCGTTAATAGGCCGATGAGTATAACGGGGTTGATTCTATCGACAGGCATAACGGGTCATTAATGGGCCATATTTGATGACGCTATGAAAATGGCCCAACGGATTAATGGGCCACAAACGGGCTATCTTTAACCACTGGCTGAATTTGGCCCACAGCCGGAACAGGCCAGTAACGGACCGTAAGTAATCTAATGTTGCAAATCAGCCCAAGAATAAATGGGCCCTTCGAAGGCTGAAAGATAACATGGGATGGAAACGGCCCAATGGTATAATGGGCCGTTAATGGGTATAAAGCAATATATTTCTCATTACGAGGCAGTTTCAACACGGGTCATTAATGGGGCAAGAATTACAAAGGGCCTCATATGGGCCGAAAGACGTCATGGGCCATACATGGGCCGGACGTTACAACGGGCTGGAATCATACTGGATGGCCCAGATGACGCTAGTGGGCCTAATTTAGATAGGCCATGATGGGTTGTGAGTTAGCGGGCTGTAAATGAGCTATTTGCGAACATGCAGTTAACAGGCTTTAAGTGGGCCGAGTCGTTACCTTTTGACTAGGTCAAACGTGTTGGCCTTTTGACCTGAATGGGATACTGTTGGGACGAGCCACGTGTCGACATATCATAGGCGCGTCCTGTCCATTCGCTGGATGACATCTGTCCCAACGCTGAGCCGGCACGTGGATCCGTCGGTCAATGAGAATTTTACACGTGGAAAATCTACATTGGTCTGGGATGTTAACGGGTTATCAAATCCAAACTGGAACCCGATAGCTTAACGGCGACCCATTACTGTGAATGCCATGTGTCAGTTACCCTTGACGAAAGCGCTTCCATGAGGCGCCATTTATCGTCACCAAAGTGGACACTTTCGTGATGATAATTTTGGTATAGTCATGGAACACTTCTACGACAGCACATGTATGACTATCTTCATTCTATCATAAAATAGTCATGGATGTACATGCATGACAGGAAACGTGACCTACTGTGACAAACACGTATCATCACATAAGTGGTTATTTTTGTAGTGAGAACATTTGATCATAGGTCATACTCATTGTTTAAGCAGAAGTGGGGTTACCACTTTTACATAAAGCATTAATGTGTTCACACCATTTAAGTTGATTTAGCTCAATTTTTAGAGTAAAGCTCCCCCTAGATGTGATATCCCCCCAAAGAGGGATGAACTAACCTTGGGTTTTGTCGATGATGACTTCATGTAGATAGTGAAGACATGGATGCTCAATGTTGATGTAGTCCATCAAGAGTTCGGAGCAATCCTTTGGATTTTTGCACTTTCAATACCTACATCGGTTAGTCACACAAGGAACATAGAAGGATATCCATAGACATAGAGTGAATTGCACATATGATGATGTCCATGAATGCATTAAGTTACATTACCCCTTGTCTTACCAACAAGAGGGTTTGTGACTCCATGAACTAGTGCAAGATGTGAAAGTTGGTTGCACAAGTCCTTGCCAAAATAAACATGAGTGAAATATGTTGGCGGAGTCACCCTCAAGAACACTCTAGTTCTTCTTCTTTGGGACCCACATCAACTTGATGGGAATCCTTGGAGTTGTAGTTGAAGTTGATGAAGTGGAGCTTGATGAAGTCTTGGGAACCCACTTGACCATGGCTTTAGGAGCTTCTTCAAATGAGTTAATCTCTTCTTGAACCTTGTCCTTTCCTTTTAGCGTGTTGTCTTGTGGTGGAATATCATCTTAGGCTTGTGTTCCCTCCAAAGATGTGGGGTCATACTTTGATGTCTACTACGCAACTTTATTCTTGTAGACTCGTGTTGGGCCTCCAAGCACAGAGTCTTGTAGGACAGTAGCAATTTTCCCTCAAGTGGATGACCTAAGGTTTATCAATCCGTTGGAGGCATAGGATGAAGATGGTCTCTCTCAAACAACCCTGCAGCCAAATAATATAAAGTCTCTTGTGTCCCCAACACACCAAATACAATGATAATTCGTATAGGTGCACTAGTTCAGCGAAGAGATGGTGATACAAGTGTAGTAATGATAGTAGATATTGATTTTTTTAATAAGAACAATAAAAACAGCATGGTAGCATTTGATAAAACGGAGCACAAATGATATTGCAATGCTTGAAAATGAGGACTAGGGTTCGTACTTTCGCTAGTGCAATCTCTCAACAATGCTAATATAATTGGACCATATAACCATCCCTCAACGTGCGACGAAGAATCACTCCAAAGTTCCTATCTAGCGGAGAACATAAGAAGAAATTTTGTGTAGCTATTCTTTTCGATCGATCTATCCAAGAGTTCGTACTAAAATAACACCAAGTTATTCTTTCCGATCGATCTATCAAGAGTTCGTACTAAAATAACACTAAGTTATTCTTTCTAATCGATCTATCAAGAGTTTGTACTATAATTACACCAAATCAAATTCAGACTCATAATACTCAATCCAACACAAAGAACCTCAAAGAGTGCCCCAAGATTTCTACCGGAGAAACAAAAGACGAGAACCTGCATCAACCCCTATGCATGGATTACCCCAATGTCACCTCGGGAATCCGCGAGTTGAGTGCCAAAACAAATATCAAGTGAATAAATTTTTGTGATTTTTCGGGGTTCATTTGGAAATTTTTATGAATTAACTGATTTTCAATGCATTTATGTGCATGTATAATTCAAATTTAAACTACATGCACATGCTCCAATGCATATAAATTGGTTTAAAAATCAAATCTGTGTCTTTGGGTGCATGCTTAAGTACCATGCAAGAAATGGGACTGAATTTTACACACCAGGGCACTATGGATTCCAGGCAAAACATTGAGAAGCCTGGTTTCTAAATTCTACTAAATCCAAAACTCGTCTGAAATTCATGACATTTGGCACACTATCATGGAGCGGCATCAAAATGCCATGGTAAATTTTTGTCCCATTTGGGGCAGGTTTGGGTATATGCTTCTCACAAACCAGAGCTTCTCACAACAAGCATTATGGTTTCTGTAGGAACGTCCCATCTTTGGGGACGAGACGATATCCATTGCCTCTTATTGCTTCCAAAAAATTTCTCGTGTCAACATAGAACAACAGGAGTGTTGTGTCAATTTTGTGATTTGTCGGGGTTCGTTTGGACATTTTTATGCATTAACTGAGTTTTCAATGCATCTATGTGCATAATTCAAATTTGAACTACATGCACATGCTCCAATGCATATAAATTGGTTGAAAAATCAAATCTTCTATCCTTGGGTGCACACTTCGGTCCCACGCAAGAAATAGGAATGAATGTCAAACACCCTGCCACCGTCACTCGGCCGCAAACATTGAGATCGATACCTGGTTTTTAAATTCTAGTAAATCCAAAACTTGTCTGAAATTCATGAAACTTGGCATGCTATCATGGAGCGGCATCAACATCCCGTGGTAAATTTTTTGTCCCATTTGGGGCAGGTTTGGGTATATGCTTCTCACAAACCAGAGCTTCTCACAACAAGCATGATGGTTTTGGTTGGGAACGCCCCACCTTTGGGGACGAAACGATATCCATTGCCTCATATTGCTTCCAAAAAATTTCTCGTGTAACCATAGAACAACAGGAGTGTTGTGTCAATTTTTGTGATTTTTCGGGGTTTGTTTGGGCATTTTTATGCATTAATTGAGTTTTCAATGTATTTATGTGCATAATTCAAATTTGAACTACCTGCACATGCTCCAGTGCATATAAATTGGTTGATAATTCAATCTTTTGTCCTTGGGTGCATGCTTAGGTCCCATGCAAGAAATGGGAATGAATGTCAAACACCCTGCCACTGTCACACGGCCGCAAACATTGAGATACCTGCTTTTTAGGTTCTAGTAAATCCAAAACTTGTCTAAAATTCATGAAACTTGGCATGCTATCATGGAGCGGCATCAACCTGTCGTGGTAAATTTTTTTGTCCCATTTGGGGTGGTTTGGGTATATGCTTCTCACAAACCAGAGCTTCTCACGACAAGCATGATGGTTTCGGTAGGGAATGCCCCACCATTGGGGACGAAACAATATCCATTGCCTCTTATTGCTTTCAAAAATTTTCTCATGTCAACATAAAACAACATGAGTGTTGTGTTATTTTTTGTTATTTTTCTGGGTTCATTTGGACATTTTTATGCATTAACCGAGTTTTCAATGCATTTACGTGCATAATTCAAATTTGAACTACATGCACATGCTCCAGTGCATATAAATTGGTTGAAAAATCAAATCTGTGTCCTTGGGTGCATGCTTAGGTCCCATGCAAGAAATGGGAATGAATGTCAAAAGCCCTGTCACCGTCACTCGGCCGCAAACATTGAGATACCTGGTTTTTAAATTCTAGTAAATCCAAAACTTGTCTGAAATTCATGTAACTTGGCATGCTATCATGGAGCGGCATCAACATGCCGTGGTAAATTTTTTGTCCCATTTGAGGCAGGTTTGGGTATATGCTTCTCACAAACCAGAGCTTCTCACAACAACCATGATGGTTTCAGTAGGGAACGCCCCACATTTGGGGACGAAATGATATCCATTGCCTCTTATTGCTTCCAAAAAATTTCTCGTGTCAACATAGAACAACATGAGTGTTGTGTCAATTTTGTGATTTATTGGTGTTCTTTTGGACATTTTTATGCATTGATTGACTTTTCAATGTATTTATGTGCATAATTCAAATTCGAACTACATGCACATGATCCAGTGCATATAAATTGGTTGAAAAATCAAATCTTCTGTCCTTGGGTGCATGCTTAGGTCCCATGCAAGAAATGGGAATGAATGTCAAACACCCTGCCACCGTCACTCAGTCTCAATCATTGAGATACCTGGTTTTTAAATTCTGGTAAATCCAAAATTTGTCTGAAATTCATGAAACTTGGCATGCTATCATGGAGCGGGAACAACATGCCGTGCTAATTTTTTGTCCCATTTGGGGCAGGTTTGGGTATATGCTTCTCCCAAACTAGAGCTTCACACAACAAGCATGATGGTTTCGGTAAGTAACGCCCCACCTTTGTGGACGAAACGATATCCATTGCCACTTATTGCTTTCAAAAAATTTCTCATGTCAACATAGAACAACATGAGTGTTGTGTTATTTTATGTTATTTTTGGGGTTCGTTTGGACATTTTTATACATTAAGTGAGTTTTTAATGCATTTATGTGCATAATTCAAATTTGAACTACATGCACATGCTCCAGTGCATATAAATTGGTTGAAAAATCAAATATGTGTCCTTGGGTGCATGCTTCGGTCCCATGCAAGAAGTGGGAATGAATTTCAAACACTCTGCCACCGTCACTCAGTCGCAAACATTGAGATACCTGGTTTTTAAATTCTAGTAAATCCAAAACTTGTCTGAAATTCATGAAATTTGGCATGCTATCATGGAGCGACATCAAATGCCATGGTAAAAATTTTGTCCCATTTGGGGCAGGTTTGGGTATATGCTTCTCACAAACTAGAGCTTCTCAAAACAAGCATGATGGTTTTTGTAGCGAACGTCCGACATTTGGGGACGAAACGATATCCATTGCCTCTTATTGCTTCCAAATTTTTTCTAATGTCAACATAGAACAACAAGAGTGTTGTGTCAATTTTTTTTCATTTTTTGTAGTTCGTTTGAACTACATGCACATGCTCCAGTGCATATAAATTGGTTGAAAAATCAAGCCTGTGTCCTTGGGTTCATGCTTAGGTCCCATGCAAGAAATGGGAATGAATGTCAAACACCCTTCCACCATCACTCAGCCGCAAACATCGAGATACCTGGTTTTTAAATTCTAGTAAATCCAAAACTTGTCTGAAATTCATGAAACTTAGCAGGCTATCATGGAGCGACATCAACATGATGTATTAAATTTTTTGTCCCATGCATTTGGGGCAGGTTCTCGTATATGCTTCTCACAAACCAGAGCTTCTCACAACAAGCATGATGGTTTTGGTAGGGAACGCCCCACCTGCACCTTTGGGGATGAAACGATATCCATTGCCTCTTATTGCATTCAAAACTTTACTCGTGTCAACATAGAACAACAGGAGTGTTGTGTTATTTTTTGTGATTTTTCGGGGTTCGTCTGGACATTTTTATGCATTAACTGAGTTTTCCATAAATTTATGTGCATAATTCAAATTTGAACTACATGCACATGCTCCATTGCATATAAATTGGTTGAAAAATCAAATATGTGTCTTTGGGTGCATGCTTAGGTCCCATGCAAGAAATGGGAATGAATGTCAAACACCCTGCCACCATCACTCAGTCGCAAACATTGAGATACCTGGTTTCTAAAGTCTACTAAATCCAAAACTTGTCTGAAATTCATGAAACTCGGCATGCTATCATGGAGCGGCATCAACATCGGGTGGTAAATTTTTTGCCCCATTTGGGGTAGGTTTGGGTATATGCTTCTCATAAATCAGAGCTTCTCACAACAAGCATGATGGTTTTGGTAGGGAACGTTCCACCTTTGGGGACGAAACGATATCCATTGCCTCTTATTGCTTCCAAATATTTTCTAGTGTGAACATAGAACAACAGGAGTGTTGTGTCAATTTTTGTGATTTTTTGGGGTTCGTTTGGACATTTTTATGCATTAACTGATTTTCCATGCATTTATGTGCATATATAATTCAAATTTGAATTACATGCACATGCTCCAGTGCATATAAATTGGTTGAAAAATAAAATTTGTGTCCTTGGGTGCATGCATAAGTCCATGCAAGAAATGGGAACGAATTTCAAACAAGATTTGGGGCAGGTTTGGTTATATGCTTCTCATAAACCAGAGCTTCTCACAACAGGCATGATGGTTTAGGAAAGGAACATTCCACCTTTGGGGACGAAACGATATCCATTGCCTCTTATTGCTTCCAAAAATATTCTCATGTCAACATAGAACAACAGGAGTGTGGTGTCAATTTTTGTGATTTTTCGAGGTTCATTTGAAGAGTTTTATGCATTAACTGATTTTCAATGCATTTATGTGCATAATTCAAATTTGAACTACATGCACATGCTCTAGTCCATATAAATTGGTTGAAAAATCAAATCTTTTGTCCTTGGGTGCATTCTTAAGTCCCATGCAAGAAATAGGAATGAATGTCAAACACCCTGCCACTTTCACTCGACCACAAACAATGAGATACCTGGTTTTTAAATTCTAGTAAATCCAAAACTCGTATGAAATTCATGAAACTTGGCATGCTATCATGGAGCAACATCAACATGCTGCGGTAAATTTTTTGACCCATTTGGGGTAGGTTTGGGTATATGCTTCTCACAAACCAGAGCTTCTCACACTAAGCATGATGGTTTCGGTAGGGAGCGCTCTTCCTTTGGGGATGAAACGATATCCATTGCCTCTTATTGCTTTCAAAATTTTTCTAGTGTCAACATAGAACAACAGGAGTGTTGTGTTCTTTTTTGTGATCTTTCGGGGTTTGTTTGGAGATTTTTATGCATTAAGTGAGTGCTCAATGCATTGATGTGCATAATTCCAATTTCAACTACATGCACATGTGTCCTTGGGTGCATGCTTAGGTCCCATGCAAGAAATGGGAATGAATGTCAAGCACCCTTCCACTGTCACTCAGCCACAAACATTGAGATACCTGGTTTTTAAATTCTAGTAAATCCAAAACTCATCGGAAATTCATGAAACTTGGCACGCTATCATGGAGCGGCATCAACATGCCGTGGTAATTTTTTCCCATTTTGGGCAGGTTTGGGTATATGCTTCTCACAAATCAGAGCTTAGCACAACAAGCATGATGGTTTCGGTAGGGAATGCCCTCCTTTGGGGACGAAACGATATCCATTGTCTCTTATTTCTTTCAAAAATCTTCTCGTGTCAACAGAGAACAATAGGAGTGTTGTGTTATTTTTTGTGATTTTTTGTGGTTCGTTTGGAAATTGTTATACATTAAGTGAGTTTTCATTGCCTCTATGTGCATAATTAAAATTTGAACTACATGGACATGCTCTAGTCCATATAAATTGGTTGAAAAATCAAATTTTTTGTCCCTGGGTGCATTCTTAGGTCCCATGCAAGAAATGGGAATGAATGTCAAACACCCTGCCACTGTCACTCGACAACAAAAACTGAGATACCTGGTTTTTAAATTCAAGTAAATCCAAAACTCTTGTGAAATTCATGAAACTTGGTATGCTATCATGGAGCGGCATCAACATGCTGCGGTAATTTTTTTGACCCATCTGGGGCAGGTTTTGGTATATGCTTCTCACAAACCAGAGCTTCTCACAACAAGCATGATGGTTTCGGTAGGGACCGCTCCACCTTTGAGGACAAAACGATATCCATTGCCTCTTATTGCTTTCAACAATTTTCTAGTGTCAACATAGAACAACAGGAGTGTTGTGTTATTTTTTGTGATTTTTTGGGGTTTGTTTGGACATTTTTATGCATTAAGTGAGTTTTCAAATGCATTTATGTGCATAATTCCAATTTGAACTACATGCACATGCTCCAGTACACATAAATTGGTTGAAAAATCAAATCTGTGTCCTTGGGAGCATGCTTAGGTCCCATGCAACAAACGGGAATGAATGTCAAGCACCCTGCCACTGTCACTCGGCCACAAACATTGAGATACCTGGTTTGTAAATTCTATTAAATCCAAAACTCGTCTGAAATTCATGAAACTTGGCATGCTATCATGGAGCGGCATCAACATGCCGTGGTAAATTTTTTGTCCCATTTGAGGCAGGTTTGGGTATATGCTTCTCACAAATCAGAGCTTAGCACAACAAGCATGATGGTTTCGGTAGGGAACGCCCCACCTTTGGGGACGAAACGACACCCATTGCCTCTTATTGCTTTCAAAAATCTTCTCGTGTCAACATAGAACAATAGGAGTGTTGTGTTAGTTTTTGTGATTTTTTGGGGTTCGTTTGGACATTCTTATACATTAAGTGAGTTTTCATTGCATTGATGTGCATAACTCGAATTTGAACTACATGGACATGCTCTAGTCCATATAAATTGGTTGAAAAATCAAATTTTTTGTCCTTGGGTGCATTCTTAGGTCCCATGCAAGAAATGGGAATGAATGTCAAACACCCTGCCACTGTCACTCGGCCACAAACACTAAGATACCTGGTTTTTAAATTCAAGTAATTCCAAAACTCGTGTGAAATTCATGAAACTTGGCATGCTATCATGGAGCGGCATCAACATGCAGCGGTAATTTTTTGACCCATTTGGGGCAGGTTTGGGTATATGCTTCTCACAAACCAGAGCTTCTCACAACAAGCATGATGGTTTCGGTAGGGACCGCCCCACTTTTGGGGACAAAACAATATCCATTGCCTCTTATTGCTTTCAAAAATCTTCTCGTGTCAACATAGAACAACAGGAGTGTTGTGTTATTTTTTGTGATTTTTTGGGGTTCATTTGGACATTGTTATACATTAAGTGAGTTTTCATTGCATTTATGTGCATAATTAAAATTTAAACTACATGGACATGCTCTAGTCCACATAAATTGGTTGAAACATCAATTTTTTGTCCTTGGGTGCATTCTTAGGTCCCATGCAAGAAATGTGAATGAATGTGAAACAACCTGCCACCGTCACTCGGCTGCAACCATTGCGATACCTGGGCAGGTTTGGGTATATGCTTCTCACAAAACCAGAGCTTCTCACAACAAGCATGATGGTTTCGGTAGGGACCGCCCCACTTTTGGGGACAAAACAATATCCATTGCCTCCTATTGCTTTCAAAAATCTTCTCGTGTCAACATAGAACAACAGGAGTGTTGTGTTATTTTTTGTGATTTTTTGGGGTTCGTTTGGACATTGTTATACATTAAGTGAGTTTTCATTGCATTTATGTGCATAATTAAAATTTAAACTACATGGACATGCTCTAGTCCACATAAATTGGTTGAAACATCAATTTTTTGTCCTTGGGTGCATTCTTAGGTCCCATGCAAGAAATGTGAATGAATGTGAAACAACCTGCCACTGTTACTCGGCCACAAACACTGAGATACCTGGTTTTTAAATTCAAGTAAATCCAAAACTCGTGTGAAATTCACGAAACTTGGCATGCTATCATGGAGCAGCATCAACATGCTGTGGTAATTTTTTGACCCATTTGGGGCAGGTTTGGGTATATGCTTCTCACAAAACCAGAGCTTCTCACAACAAGCATGATGGTTTCGGTAGGGACCGCCCAACCTTTGGGGACGAAACGATATCCATTGCCTCTTATTGCTTTCAACAATTTCCTAGTGTCAACGTAGAACAACAGGAGTGTTGTGTTATTTTTTGTGATTTTTTGGGCTTTGTTTGGATATTTTTATGCATTAAGTGAGTTTTCAATGCATTTATGTGCATAATTCGAAGTTGAACTACATGCACATGCTCAAGTGCATATAAATTGGTTGAAAAATCAAATTTGTGTCCTTGGGTGCATGCTTAGGTCCCATGAAAGAAATGGGAATGAATGTCAAGCACCATGCCACAAACATTGAGACACCTGGTTTTTAAATTCTAGTAAATCCAAAACTCATAGGAAATTCATGAAATTGGCACGCTATCATGGAGTGGCATCAACATGTCGTGGTTATTTTTTTCCCATTTTGGGCTGGTTTGGGTATATTCTTCTCGCAAACCAGAGCTTCTCACAACAAGCATGATGGTTTCGGTAGGGAACGCCCCGCCTTTGGGGACGAAACGATATCCATTGCCTCTTATTGCTTTCAAAAATCTTCTCGTGTCAACATAGAACAATAGGAGTGTTGTGTTATTTTTTGTGATTTTTTAGGGTTCGTTTGGACATTGTTATACATTAAGTGAGTTTTCATTGCATTTATGTGCATAATTCAATTTTGAACTACATGGACATGCTCTAGTCCATATAAATTGGTTAAAAAATCAATTTTTTTGTTCTTGGGTGCATTCTTAGGTCCCATGCAAGAAATGGGAATGAATGTAAAACACCCTACCACTATCACTCGGCCACAAACACTGAGATACCTGGTTTTTAAATTCAAGTAAATCCAAAACTCGTGTGAAATTCATGAAACTTGGCATGCTATCATAGAGCAGCATCAACATGCTGCGGTAATGTTTTTGACCCATTTGGGGCAGGTTTGTGTATATGCTTCTCACAAACCAGAGCTTCTCACAACAAGCCTGATGGTTTCAGTAGGGACCGCTCCACCTTTGGGGACAAATCGATATCCATTGCCTCTTATTGCTTTCAAAATGTTTCTAGTGTCAAGATAGAATAACAGGAGTGTTGTGTTATTTTTTGTGATTTTTCGAGGTTTGTTTGGACATTTTTATGCATTAAGTGAGTTTTCAATGCATTTATGTGCATAATTCCAATTTGAACTACATGCACATGCTCCATTGCATATAAATTGGTTGAAAAATCAAATATGTGTCCTTGGGTGCATGCTTAGATGCCATGCAGGAAATGCGAATGAATGTCAAGCACCCTTCCACTGTCACTCGGCCACAAACATTGAGATACATGGTTTTTAAATTCTATTAAACCCAAAACTCATCGGAAATTCATGAAACTGGCACGCTATCATGGAGTGGCATCAACATGTCGTGGTAATTTTTTCCCATTTTGGCAGGTTCTTCTCACAAACCAGAGCTTCTCACAACAAGCATGATGGTTTCGGTAGGGAACGCGCCACCTTTGGGGACGAAACGATATGCATTGCCTCTTATTGCTTTCAAAATTTTTCTCCTGTCAACATAGAACAACAGGAGTATTGTGTTATTTTTTGTGATTTTTCAGGGTTCGTTTGGACATTTTTATGCGTTAAGTGAGTTTTCAATGCATTTATGTGCATAATTCGAATTTGAACTACATGCACATGCTCCAGTGCATATAAATTGGTTGAAAAATCACATTTTTTGTCCTTGGGTGCATTCTTTGGTCCCATGCAAGAAATGAGAATGAATGTCAAACACCCTGCCACTGTCACTTGGCCACAAACACTAAGATACCTTGTTTTTAAATTCTAGTAAATCCAAAACTCGTGTGAAATTCAAGAAACATGGCATGCTATCATGGAGCGGCATCAACATGCTGCGGTAATTTTTTTCACCCATTTGGGGCATGTTTGGGTATATTCTTCTCACAAACCAGAGCTTCTCACAACAAGCATGATGGTTTCGGTAGGGAACGCACCACCTTTGGGGACAAAACGATATGCATTGCCTCTTATTGCTTTCAAAATTTCTCTCGTGTCAACATAGAACAACAGGAGTGTTGTGTTATTTTTTGTGATTTTTTAGGGTTCATTTGGATATTTTTATGCATTAAGTGAGTTTTCAATGCATTTATGTGTATAATTCGAATTTGAACTACATGCACATGCTCTAGTGCATATAAATTGGTGGAAAAATCACATTTTTTGTCCTTGGGTGCATTCTTACGTCCCATGCAAGAAATGGGAATGAATGTCAAACACCCTGCCACTGTCACCTGGCCACAAACACTAAGATAACTGGTTTTTAAATTCTAGTAAATCCAAAACTCATAGGAAATTGATGAAACTGGCACGCTATCAAGGAGTGGCATCAACATGCCGTGGTAATTTTTTCCCATTTTGGGCTGGTTTGGGTATATTCTTCTGACAAACCAGAGCTTCTCACAACAAGCATGATGGTTTCGGTAGGGAACGCCCCGCCTCTGGGGACGAAATGATATCCATTGCCTCTTATTGCTTTCAAAAATCTTCTCGTGTCAACATAGAATAATAGGAGTGATGTGTTATCTTTGTGATTTTTTGGGGTTCGTTTGGACATTGTTATACATTAAGTGAGTTTTCATTGCATTTATGTGCATAATTCAAATTTGAACTACATGGACAAGCTCTAGTCAATATAAATTGGTTGAAAAATCAAATTTTTTGTCCTTGGTGCATTCTTATGTCCCATGCAAGAAATGGGAATGAATGTCAAACACCCTACCACTATCACTCGGCCCCAAACACTAAGATACCTGGTTTTTAAATTCAAGTAAATCCAAAACTCGTGTGAAATTCATGAAACTTGGCATGCTATCATGGAGCAGCATCAACATGCTGCGGTAATTTTTTTGACCCATTTGGGGCAGGTTTGGGTATATGCTTCTCACAAACCAGAGCTTCTCACAACAAGCATGATGGTTTCGGTAGGGACCGCTCCACCTTTGGGGACGAATCAATATCCATTGCCTCTTATTGCTTTCAAAATTTTTCTAGTGTCAACATAGAATAACAGGAGTGTCGTGTTTGTTTTGTGATTTTTCGGGGTTCGTTTGGACATTTTTATGCATTAAGTGAGTTTTCAATGCATTTATGTGCATAATTCCAATTTGAACTACATGCACATGCTCAAGTGCATATAAATTGGTTGAAAAATCAAATTTGTGTCCTTGGGTGCATGCTTAGGTCCCATGCAAGAAATGGGAATGAATGTCAAGCACCCTTCCACTGTCACTCGGCCACAAACATTGAGATACGTGGTTTTAAAATTCTATTAAATCCAAGACTCATCGAAAATTCAAGAAACTCGCATGCGATCATGGAGTGGCATCAACATGCCATGGTAATTTTTTCCCATTTTGGGAAGGTTTGGGTATATACTTCTCACAAACCAAAGCTTCTCACAACAAGCATGATGGTTTGGGTAGGGAACGCCCCACCTTTGGGGACGAAACGATATCCATTGCCTCTTATTGCTTTAAAAAAATTTCTCCTGTCAACATAGAACAACATGAGTTTTGTGTTATTTTTTGTGATTTTTCGGGGTTCGTTTGGACATTTTTATGCATTAAGTGAGTTTTCAATGCATTTATGTGCATAATTCGAATTTGAACTACATGGACATGCTCCAGTGCATATAAATTGGTTGAAAAATCACATTTTTTGTCCTTGGGTGCATCCTTAGGTCCCAAGCAAGAAATGGGAATGAATGTCAAACACCCTGCCACTGTCACTTGGCCACAAACACTAAGATACCTGGTTTTTAAATTCTAGTAAATCCAAAACTCTTGTGAAATTCATGAAACATGCCATGCTATCATGGAGCGGCATCAACATGATGTGGTAAATTTTTTCACCCATTTGGGGCAGGTTTGAGTATATGCTTCTCACAAACCAGAGCTTCTCACAACAAGCATGATGGTTTCGGTAGGGACCGCTCCACCTTTGGCGACGAAACAATATCCATTGCCTCTTATTGCTTTCAAAAATTTTCTAGTGTCAACATAGAACAACCTGAGTGTTGTGTTTTTTAGTGATTTTTCGGGGTTTGTTTGGACATTTTTATGCATTAAGTGAGTTTTCAATGCATTTATGTGCATAATTCCAATTTGAACTACATGCACATTCTCCAATGCATATTAATTGGTTGAAAAATCAAATCTGTGTCCTTGGGTGCATCCTTAGGTCCAATGCAAGAAATGGGAATGAATGTGAAGCACCCTTCCATTGTCACTCGGCTACAAACATTGAGATACCTGGTTTTTAAATTCTGTTAAATCCAAAACTCATTGAAAATTCATGAAACTGGCACGCGATCATGGAGTGGCATCAACATGCCATGGTAATTTTTTCCCATTTTGGGCAGGTTTGGGTATTTACTTCTCACAAACCAGAGCTTCTCACAACAAGCATGATGGTTTCGGTAGGGAACGCCCCACCTTTGGGGACGAAACGATATCCATTGCCTCTTATTGCTTTCAAAAATTTTCTCCTGTCAACATAGAACAACATGAGTGTTGTGTTATTTTTTGTGATTTTTCGGGGTTCGTTTGGACATTTTTATGCATTAAGTGAGTTTTCAATGCATATATGTGCATATTTCGAATTTGAACTACATGCACATGCTCCGGTGCATATAAATTGGTTGAAAAATCACATTTTTTTTCTTGGGTGCATTCTTAGGTCCCATGCAAGAAATGGGAATGAATGTCAAACACCCTGCCACTGTCACTTGGCCACAAACACTAAGATACCTGGTTTTTAAATTCTAGTAAATCCAATACTCGTGTGAAATTCATGAAACATGGCATGCTATCATGGAGAGGCATCAACATGATGCGGTAAATTTTTTCACCCATTTGGGGCAGGTTTGGGTATATGCTTCTCCCAAACCAGAGCTTCTCACAACAAGCATGATGGTTTCGATAGGGACCGCTCCACCTTTGGGGACGAAACAATATCCATTGCCTCTTATTCCTTTCAAAAAATTTCTAGTGTCAACATAGAACAACCTGAGTGTTGTGTTTTTTTGTGATTTTTCGGGGTTTGTTTGGACATTTTTATGCATTAAGTGTGTTTTCAATGCATTTATGTGCATAATTCCAATTTGAACTACATGCACATGCTCCAATGCATATTAATTGGTTGAAAAATCAAATCTGTGTCCTTGGGTGCATGCTTAGGTCCAATGCAAGAAATGGGAATGAATGTGAAGCACCCTTCCATGGTCACTTGGCTACAAACATTGAGATAACTGGTTTTTAAATTCTATTAAATCCAAAACTCATCGAAAATTCAGGAAACTGGCATGCGATCATGGAGTGGCATCAACAAGCCATGGTAATTTTTTCCCATTTTGGGCAGGTTTGGGTATTTACTTCTCACAAACCAGAGCTTCTCACAACAAGCATGATGGTTTCGGTAGGGAATGCCCCACCTTTGGGGACGAAACGATATCCATTGCCTCTTATTGCTTTCAAAAATTTTCTCCTGTCAACATAGAACAACATGAGTGTTGTGTTATTTTTTGTGATTTTTCGGGGTTCGTTTGGACATTTTTATGCATTAAGTGAGTTTTCAATGCATTTATGTGCATAATTCGAATTTGAACTACATGCACATGCTCCAGTGCATATAAATTGGTTGAAAAATCACATTTTTTGTTCTTGGGTGCATTCTTAGGTCCCATGCAAGAAATGGGAATGAATGTCAAACACCCTGCCACTGTCACTTGGCCACAAACACTAAGATACCTGGTTTTTAAATTCTAGTAAATCCAGTACTCGTGTGAAATTCATGAAACATGGAATGCTATCGTGGAGCGGCATCAACATGATGCGGTAAAAATTTTCACCCATTTGGGGCAGGTTTGGGTATATGCTTCTCACAAACCAGAGCTTCTCACAATAAGCATGATGGTTTCGATAGGGACCGCTCGACCTTTGGGGACGAAACAATATCCATTGCCTCTTATTGCGTTCAAAAATTTTCTCCTGTCAACATAGAACAACATGAGTATTGTGTTATTTTTTGTGATTTTTCGGGGTTCGTTTGGACATTTTTATGCATTAAGTGAGTTTTCAATGCATTTATGTGCATAATTTGAATTTGAACTACATGCACATGCTCCAGTGCATATAAATTGGTTGAAAAATCACATTTTTTTCTTGGGTGCATTCTTAGGTCCCATGCAAGAAATGGGAATGAATGTCAAACACCCTGCCACTGTCACTTGGCCACAAACACTAAGATACCTGGTTTTTAAATTCTAGTAAATCCAATACTCGTGTGAAATTCATGAAACATGGCATGCTATCATGGAGCGGCATCAACATGATGCGGTAAATTTTTTCACCCATTTGGGGCAGGTTTGGTTATATGCTTCTCACAAACCAGAGCTTCTCAGAACAAGCATGATAGTTTCGGTATGGACCGCTCCACCTTTGGGGACAAAACAATATCCATTGCCTCTTATTGCTTTCAAAAATTTTCTTGTGTCAACATAGAACAACCTGAGTGTTGTGTTTTTTTGTGATTTTTTGGGGTTTGTTTGGACATTTTTATGCATTAAGTGAGTTTTCAATGCATTTATGTGCATAATTCCAATTTGAACTACATGCACATGCTCCAGTGCATATAAATTGGTAGAAAAATCAAATTTGTGTCCTTGGGTGCATGCTTAGGTCCCATGCAAGAAATGGGAATGAATGTCAAGCACCCTTCCACTGTCACTCGGCACAAACATTGAGATACCTGGTTTCTAAATTCTATTAAATCCAAGACTCATCGAAAATTCATGAAACTGGCACGCGATCATGGAGTGGCATCAACATGCCATGGTTATTTTTTCCCATTTTGGGCAGGTTTGGGTATTTACTTCTCACAAACCAAAGCTTCTCACAACAAGCATGATGGTTTGGGTAGGGAACGCCCCACCTTTGGGGACGAAACGATATCCATTGCCTCTTATTGCTTTCAAAAATTTTCTCCTGTCAACATAGAACAACATGAGTTTTGTGTTATTTTTTGTGATTTTTCGGGGTTCGTTTGGACATTTTTATGCATTAAGTGAGTTTTCAATGCATTTATGTGCATAATTCGAATTTGAACTACATGCACATGCTCCACTGCATATAAATTGGTTGAAAAATCACATTTTTTGTCCTTGGGTGCATTCTTAGGTCCCATGCAAGAAATGGGAATGAATGTCAAACACCCTGCCACTGTCACTTGGCCACAAACACTAAGATACCTGGTTTTTAAATTCTAGTAAATCCAATACTCGTGTGAAATTCATGAAACATGGCATGCTATCATGGAGCGGCATCAACATGATGCGGTAAATTTTTTCACCCATTTGGGGCAGGTTTGGGTATATGCTTCTCACAAACCAGAGCTTCTCACAACAAGCATGATGGTTTCGATAGGGACCGCTCCACCTTTGGGGACGAAACAATATCCATTGCCTCTTATTGCTTTCAAAAATTTTCTTGTGTCAACATAGAACAACCTGAGTGTTGTGTTTTTTTGTGATTTTTCGGGGTTTGTTTGGACATTTTTATGCATTACGTGTGTTTCCAATGCATTTATGTGCATAATTCCAATTTGAACTACATGCACATGCTCCAATGCATATAAAGTGGTTTAAATATCAAATCTGTGTCCTTGGGTGCATGCTTAGGTCCAATGCAAGAAATGGGAATGAATGTGAAGCACCCTGCCACTATCACTTGGCCGCAAACATTAAGATACCTGGTTTCTAAATTCTACTAAATCCAAAACTCGTCAGAAATTCATGTAACCTGGCATGCTATCAGGGAGCAGCGTCAACATTCCGTGGTAAAAAAATTTCCCATTTTGGGCAGGTTTGGGTATATGCTTCTCAGAAACCAGATATTCTCACAACAAGCATAATGGTTTCGTTAGGGAACGCCCCACCTTTGGGGACGAAACGATATCCATTGCCTCTTATTGCTTTCAAAAAATTTCTCGTGTCAACATAGAATAACAGGAGTGTCGTGTTATTTTTTGTGATTTTCGGGGTTTGTTTGGACATTTTTATGCATTAAGTGAGTTTTCAATGCATTTATGTGCATAATTCCTATTTGAACTACATGCACATGCTCCGGTTCATATAAATTGGTTGAAAAATCAAATTTGTGTCCTTGGGTGCATGCTTAGGTCCCATGCAAGAAATGGGAATGAATGTCAAGCACCCTTCCACTGTCACTCGGCCACAAACATTGAGATACCTGGTTTTTAAATTCTATTAAATCCAAAACTCATCAAAAATTCATGAAACTAGCACGCGATAATGGAGTGGCATCAACAAGCCATGGTAATTTTTTCCCATTTTGGGCAGGTTTGGGTATTTACTTCTCACAAACCAGAGCTTCTCACAACAAGCATGATGGTTTCGGTAGGGAACGCCCCACCTTTGGGGACGAAACGATATCCATTGCCTCTTATTGCTTTCAAAAAATTTCTCCTGTCAACATATAACAACATGAGTGTTGTGTTATTTTTTGTGATTTTTCGGGGTTCATTTGGACATTTTTATGCATTAAGTGAGTTTTCAATGCATTTAAGTGCATAATTCGAATTTGAACTACATGCACATGCTCCAGTGCATATAAATTGGTTGAAAAATCACATTTTTTTCTTGGGTGCATTCTTAGGTCCCATGCAAGAAATGGGAATGAATGTCAAACACCCTGCAACTGTCACTTGGCTACAAACACTAAGATACCTGGTTTTTAAATTCTAGTAAATCCAATACTCATGTGAAATTCATGAAACATGGCATGCTATCATGGAGCGGCATCAACATGATGCGGTAAATTTTTTCACCCATTTGGGGCAGGTTTGGGTATATGCTTCTCACAAACCAGAGCTTCTGACAACAAGCATGATGGTTTCGATAGTGACCGCTCAACCTTTGGGGACGAAACAATATCCATTGCCTCTTATTGCTTTCAAAAATTTTCTTGTGTCAACATAGAACAACCTGAGTGTTGTGTTTTTTTGTGATTTTTAGGGGTTTGTTTGGACATTTTTATGCATTAAGTGAGTTTTCAATGCATTTATGTGCATAATTCCAATTTGAACTACATGCACATGCTCCAATGCATATAAACTGGTTTAAAAATCGAATCTGTGTCCTTGGGTGCATGCTTAGGTCCAATGCAAGAAATGGGAATGAATGTGAAGCACCCTGCCACTGTCACTTGGCCGCAAACATTAAGATACCTGGTTTCTAAATTCTACTAAATCCAAAACTCGTCAGAAATTCATGTAACTTGGCATGCTATCAGGGAGCAGCGTCAACATGCCGTGGTAAAAAAATTTCCCATTTTGGGCAGGTTTGGGTATATGCTTCTCAGAAACCAGATATTCTCAAAACAAGCATGATGGTTTCGTTAGGGAACGCCCCACCTTTGGGGACGAAACGATATCCATTGCCTCTTATTGCTTTCAAAAAATTTCTCGTGTCAACATAGAATAACAGGAGTGTCGTGTTATTTTTTGTGATTTTCGGGGTTTGTTTGGACATTTTTATGCATTAAGCGAGTTTTCAATGCATTTATGTGCATAATTCCTATTTGAACTACATGCACATGCTCCGGTGCATATAAATTGGTTGAAAAATCAAATTTGTGTCCTTGGGTGCATGCTTAGGTCCCATGCAAGAAATGGGAATGAATGTGAAGCACCCTGCCACTGTCACTTGGCCGCAAACATTAAGATACCTGGTTTCTAAATTCTACTAAATCCAAAACTCGTCAGAAATTCATGTAACTTGGCATGCTATCAGGGAGCGGCGTCAACATGCCGTGGTAAAAATTTTTTCCCATTTTGGGCAGGTTTGGGTATTTACTTCTCACAAACCAGAGCTTCTCACAACAAGCGTGATGGTTTCGGTATGGCCCGCTCCACCTTTGGGGACGAAACGATATCCATTGCCTCTTATTGCTTTCAACAATTTTCTCCTGTCAACATAGAACAACAGGAGTGTTGTGTTATTTTTTGTGATTTTCGGGGTTTGTTTGGACATTTTTATGCATTAAGTGAGTTTGCAATGCATTTATGTGCATGAAATGGGAATGAATGTGAAGCACCCTGCCACTGTCACTTGGCCGCAAACATTAAGATACCTGGTTTCTAAATTCTACTAAATCCAAAACTCGTCAGAAATTCATGTAACTTGGCATGCTATCAGGGAGCGGCGTCAACATGCCGTGGTAAAAATTTTTTCCCATTTTGGGCAGGTTTGGGTATTTACTTCTCACAAACCAGAGCTTCTCACAACAAGCATGATGGTTTCGGTATGGACCGCTCCACCTTTGGGGACGAAACGATATCCATTGCCTCTTATTGCTTTCAACAATTTTCTAGTGTCAACATAGAACAACAGGAGTGTTGTGTTATTTTTTGTGATTTTTTGGGGTTTGTCTGGATATTTTTATGCATTAAGTGAGTTTTCAATGCATTTATGTGCATAATTCCAATTTGAACTACATGCACATGCTCCAGTGCACATAAATTGGTTGAAAAACCAAATCTATGTCCTTGGTTGCATGCTTAGGTCCCATGCAAGAAATGGGAATGAATGTCAAGCACCCTGCCACTGTCACTCGGCCACAAACATTGGGATATCTGGTTTGTAAATTCTATTAAATCCAAAACTCGTCTGAAATTCATAAACTTGGCATGCTATCATGGAATGGCATCAACATGCCTTGGTAAATTTTTTGTCAGGCAGGTTTGGGTATATTCTTCTCATAAACCAGAGCTTCTCAAAACAAGCATGATGGTTTCGGTAGGGAACGCCCCACCTTTGGGGCCGAAATGATATCCATTGCCTCTTATTGCTTTCAAAAATATTCTCGTGTCAACATAGAACAATAGGAGTGTTGTGTTAATTTTTGTGATTTTTTGGGGTTCGTTTGGACATTCTTATACATTAAGTGAGTTTTCATTGCATTGATGTGCATAACTCAAATTTGAACTACATGCACATGCTCTAGTCCATATAAATTGGTTGAAAAATCAAATTTCTTGTCCTTGGGTGCATTCTTAGGTCCCATGCAAGAAATGGGAATGAATGGCAAACACCCTGCCACTGTCACTCGGCCACAAACACTGAGATACCTGGTTTTTAAATTCAAGTAAATCCAAAACTCGTGTGAAATTCATGAAACTTGGCATGCTATCATGGCGCGGCATTAACATGCTGCAGTAATGTTTTTGACCCATTTGGGGCAAGTTTGGGTACATGCTTCTCACAAACCAGAGCTTCTCACACTAAGCATGATGGTTTCGGTAGGGACCGCTCCACCTTTGGGGACGAAACGATATTCGTTGCCTCTTATTGCTTTCAAAAATTTTCTAGTGTCAACATAGAAAAACCGGAGTGTTGTGTTTTTTTGTGATTTTTCGGGGTTTGTTTGGACATTTTTATGCATTAAGTGAGTTTTCAATGGATTTATGTGCATAATTCCAATTGGAACTACATGCACATGCTCCCAAAAACTCTTGTTGTGGCATGCTATCATGGAGCGGCATCAACATGATGCGGTAAAGTTTTTCACCCATTTGGGGCAGGTTTGGGTATATGCTTCTCACAAACCAGAGCTTCTCACAACAAGCATGATGGTTTCGAAAGGGAACGCTCCACCTTTGAGGATGAAACAATATCCATTGCCTCTTATTGCTTTCAAAATTTTTCTAGTGTCAACATAGAACAACCTGAGTGTTGTGTTTTTTTGTGATTTTTCGGGGTTTGTTTGTACATTTTTATGCATTAAGTGAGTTTTCAATGCATTTATGTGCATAATTCCAATTTGAACTACATGCACATGCTCCAATGCATATAAATTGGTTGAAAAATCAAATCTGTGTCCTTGGGTGCATGCTTAGGTCCTATGCAAGAAAGGGAAATGAAAGTGAACCCCCCTGCCACTGTCACTTGGCCGCAAACATTAAGATACCTGGTTTCTAAATTCTACTAAATCCAAAACTCATCGAAAATTCATGAAACTGGCACGCGATCATGGAGTGGCATCAACATGCCATGGTAATTTTTTCCTATTTTGGGCAGGTTTGGGTATTTACTTCTCACAAACCAGAGCTTCTCACAACAAGCATGATGGTTTCGGTAGGGAACGCCCCACCTTTGGGGACGAAACGATATCCATTGCCTCTTATTGCTATCAAAACTTTTCTCGTGTCAACATAGAACAACGGTAGTGTTGTGTTATTTTTTGTTATTTTTTCGGGTTTGTTTGGATGTTTTTATGCATTAAGTGAGTTTCCAATGCATTTATGTGCATAATTCAAATTTGAACTACATGCACATGCTCTAGACCATATAAAATGGTTGAAAAATCAAATCTTTTTCCTTGGGTGCATTCTTAGGTCCCACACGTGAAATGCGAATGAATGTCAAACACCCTACCACTGTCACTCAGCCGCAAACATTAATGTACCTGGATTTTAAATTCTAGTAAATCCAAAACTCTTCAGAAATTGATGAAACTGGCATGCTATCATGGAGCGGCATCAACATGCCATGGTAAATTTTTTTGTCCCATTTGGGGCAGGTTTGGGTATATGCTTCTCACAAACCAGAGCTTCTCACAACAAGCATGATGGTTTCGGTAGGGAGAGCCCCACCTTTGGGGACGTAACAATATCCATTGCCTCTTATTGCTTTCAAAAAATTTCTCGTGTCAACATAGAACAACAGGAGTGTTCTGTTATTTTTTGTGATTTTTTGGGGTTCGTTTGGACATTTTTATGCAATAACTGAGTTTTCAATTAATTTATGTGCATAATTCAAATTTGAACTACATGCACATGCTCTAGTCCATATAAATTGGTTGAAAAATCAAATCTTTTGTCCTTGGGTGCATTCTTAGGTCCCATGCAAGAAATAGGGATGAATGTCAAACACCCTGCCACTGTCACTCGGCCACTAACAATAAAGTACCTAGTTTTTAAATTGTAGTAAATCCAAAATTCGTGTGAAATTCATGAAACTTGGCATGCTATCATGGAGCGGCATCAACTTGCCGCGGTAAATTATATGTCCCATTTTGGGCAGGTTTGGGTATATGCTTCTCACAAGCCAGAGCTTCCCAACAAGCATGATCGTTTCGGTAGGGAACGCCCCACCTTTGGGGACGAAACGATATCCATTGCCTCTTATTTCTTTCAAATTTTTGCTCATGTCAACATAGAACAAAAGGAGTGTTGTGTTACTTTTTGTGATTTTTCGGGGTTCGTTTGGACATTTTTATGCATTAAGTTAGTTTTCAATGCATTTATGTGCCTAATTCAAATATGAACTACATGCACATGCTGCAGTGCATATAAATTGGTCGAAAAATCAAATATGTGTCCTTGGATGCAAGCTTACGTCCCATGCAAGAAATGGGAATGAATGTCAAGCACCCTGCCACCGTCACTTGGCCGCAAACATTGAGATACCTGATTTTTAAATTCTAGTAAATCCAAAACTCGTCAGAAATTCATGAAACTTTGCATGCTATCATGGAGCAGCATCAACATGTTGTGGTAAATTTTTTGTCCCATTTGGGGCAGGTTGGGGTATATGCTTCTCACAAACTAGAGCTTCTCACAACAAGCATGATCGTTTCGGTAGGGAACGCTCCATCTTTATGGACGAAACGATATCCATTGCCTCTTATTGCTTTCAAAAATTTTCTCATGTCAACATAGAACAATAGGAGTGTTGTGTTATTTTTTGTGATTTTTGGGGTTCGTTTGGACATTGTTATACATTAAGTGAGTTTTCATTGCATTCATGTGCATAATTCAAATTTGAACTACATGGACATGCTCTAGTCCATATAAATTGGTTGAAAAATCAAATTTTTTGTCCTTGGGTGCATTCTTAGGTCCCATGCAAGAAATGGGAATGAATGTCAAACACCCTACCACTGTCACTTGGCCCCAAACACTGAGATACCTGGTTTTTAAATTCAAGTAAATCCAAAACTTGTGTGAAATTCATGAAACTTGGCATGCTATCATGGAGCGGCATTAACATGGTGCGGTAATTTTTTTGACCCATTTGGGGCAGGTTTGGGTATACGCTTCTCACAAACCAGAGCTTCTCACAATAAGCATGATGGTTTCGGTAGGGACCGCTCCACCTTTGGGGACGAAACGATATCCATTGCCTCTTATTGCTTTCAAAATTTTTCTAGTGTCAACATAGAACAACCGGAGTTTTGTGTTCTTTTTGTGATTTTTTGGGGTCCGTTTGGACATTTTTATGCATGAACTGACTTTTCAATGCATTTATGTGCATAATTCCAATTTGAACAACATTCACATGCTCAAGTGCATATAAATTGGATGAAAAATCAAATCTGTTTCCTTGCGTGCATGCTTAGGTCCCATGCACGAAATGGTAATAAATTTCAGGCACCCTGCCACTGTCACTCGGCTGCAAACATTGAGATACCTGCTTTTAAAATTCTAGTAAATCCAAAACTCATCGGAAATTCATGAAACTTGGCACGCTATCATGGAGCGTCATCAACTTGCCGTGGTAATTTTTCCCATTTTGGGCAGGTTTGGGTATATGCTTCTCACAAACCAGAGCTTCTCACAACAAGCATGATGGTTTCGGATGGGAACGCCCCACCTTTGGGGACGAAACGATATCCATTGCCTCTTATTTCTTTCAAAAATCTTCTCGTGTCAACATAGGACAACAGGAGTGTTGTGTTATTTTTTGTGATGTTTGGGGGTTCATTTGGACATTGTTATACATTAAGTGAGTTTTCATTGCATTTATGTGCATAATTAAAATTTAAACTACATGGACATGCTTTAGTACATATAAATTGGTTGAAAAGTCAATTTTTTGTCCTTGGGTGCATTCTTAGGTCCCATGCAAGAATGTGAATGAATGTCAAACACCTTGCCACTGTCACTCGGCCACAAACACTGAGATACCTAGTTTTTAAATTTTCAACTAAATCCAAAACTCGTGTGAAATTCATGAAACTTGGCATGCTATCATGGAGCGGCATTAACATGCTGCGCTAATTTTTTGACCCAATTTGGGGCAGGTTTGGGTATATGCTTCTCACAAACCAGAGCTTGTCACAACAAGCATGATGGTTTCGGTAGGGACCGCGCCACCTTTGGGGACGAAACGATATCCATTGCCTCTTATTGCTTTCAACAATTTTCTAGTGTCAACATAGAACAACAGGAGTGTTGTGTTTTTTTTGTGATTTTTCGGGGTTTGGTTGGACATTTTTATGCATTAAGTTAGTTTTCAATGCATTTATGTGCATAATTCCAGTTTGAACTACATGCACATGCTCCACTACATATAAATTGGTTGAAAAATCAAATCTGTGTCCTTGGGTGCATGCTTAGGTCCCATGCAAGAAATGGGAGTCAATGTCAAGCACCCTGCCACTGTCACTCGGCCACAAACATTGAGATACCTGGTTTTTAAATTCTAGTAAATCCAAAACTCATAGGAAATTCATGAAACTGGCACGATATCATGGAGTGGCATCAACATGCCGTGGTAATTTTTTTCCCATTTTGGGCTGGTTTGGGTATATGCTTCTCACAAACCAGAGCTTCTCACAACAAGCATGATGGTTTCGGTAGGGAACGCCCCACCTTTGGGGACGAAACAATATCCATTGCCTCTTATTTGTATCAAAAATCTTCTCGTGTCAACATAGAACAACAGGAGTGTTGTGTTATTTTTTGTGATTTTTGGGGGTTCATTTCGACATTGTTATACATTAAGTGAGTTTTCATTGCATTTATGTGCATTATTTAAATTTAAACTACATGGACATGCTCTAGTCCATATAAATTGGTTGAAAAATCAATTTTTTGTCCTTGGGTGCATTCTTAGGTCCCATGTAAGAATGTGAATGAATGTCAAACACCCTGCCACTGTCACTCGGCCACAAACACTCAGATACCTAGTTTTTAAATTTTCAAGTAAATCCAAAACTCTTGTGAAATACATGAAACATGGCATGCTATCATGGAGCGGCATTAACATGTTGCGGTAATTTTTTGATCCATTTGGGGCAGGTTTGGGTATATGCTTCTCACAAACCAGAGCTTCTCACAACAAGCATGATGGTTTCGGTAGGGACCGCTCCACCTTTGGGGACGAAATGATATCCATTGCCTCTGATTGCTTTCAACAATTTTCTAGTGTGGACATAGAACAACAGGAGTGTTGTGTTATTTTTGTGATTTTTGGGGGTTTGGTTGGACATTGTTATATATTAAGTGAGTTTTCATTGCATTTATGTGCATAATTAAAATTTAAACTACATGGACATGCTCTAGTCGATATAAATTGGTTGAAAAATCAATTTTTGGTCCTTGGGAGCATTCTTAGGTCCCATGCAAGAAATAGGAATGAATGTTAAACACCCTGCCACTGTCACTCGGCCACAAACACTGAGATACCTAGTTTTCAAATTCAAGAAAATCCAAAACTCGTGTGAAATTCATGAAACTTGGCATGCTATCATGGAGGGGCATCAACATGTTGCGGTGAATTTTTTGACCCTTTTGGGGCAGGTTTGGGTATATGCTTCTCACAAACCAGAGCTTTTCACAACAAGCATGATGGTTTCGGTAGGGACCGCTCCAGCTTTGGGGACGAAACGATATCCATTGCCTCTTATTGCTTTCAAAAATTTTCTAGTGTCAACATAGAACAACCGGAGTGTTGTGTTATTTTTTGTGATTTTTTGGGGTTTGTTTCGACATTTTTATGCACTAAGTCAGTTTTCAATGCATTTATGTGCATAATTCCAATTGGAACTACATGCACATGCTCCAGTGCATATAAATTGGTTGAAAAATCAAATTTGTGTCCTTGGGTGCATGCTTAGGTCACATGCAAGAAATGGGAATGAATGTTTAGCCCCCTGCCACTGTCACTCGGCTGCAAACATTGAGATACCTGGTTTTTAAACTCTAGTTAATTCAAAACTCGTCGGAAATTCATGAAACTTGGCATGCTATCATGGAGCTGCATCAGCATGCCATGGGAAATTTCTTGTCCCATTTGGGGCAGGTTTGGGTATATGCTTCTCACAAACCAAAGCTTCTCACTACAAGCATGATGGTTTCGGTAGGGAGCGCCCCACCTTTGGGGATGAAACGATATTCATTGCCTCTTATTGCTTTCAAAAAATTTCTCGTGTCAACATAGAACAATAGGAGTGTTGTGTTCATTTTTGTGATTTTTTGGGGTTCGTTTGGACATTTTTATGCATTAACTGAGTTTTCAATGCATTTATGTGCATAATTCAAATTTGAACTACATGCACATGATCTAGTCCATATAAATTGGTTGAAAAATCAAATCTTTTGTCCTTGGGTGCATTCTTAGGTCCCATGCAAGAAATAGTAATAAATGTCAAACACCCTGCCACTGTCACTCGGCCACAAACATTGAGATACCTGGTTTTTAAATTCTAGTAAATCCAAAACTATGTGTGAAATTGATGAAACTTGGCATGCTATCATGGAGCGGCATCAACATGCTGCGGTAAATTATTTGTCCCATTTGGGCAGGTTTTGGTATATGCTTCTCACAAACCAGAGCTTCTCACGGCAAGCACGATCGTTTCGGTAGGGAACGTCCCACCTTTGGGGACAAAACGATATCCATTGCCTCTTATTGCTTTCAAATTTTTTCTTGTGTCCACATAGAACAATAGGAGTGTTGTGTTACTTTTTGTGATTTTTCGGTTTCTGTTTGGACATTTTTATGCATAAAGTTAGTTTTCAATGCATTTATGTGTATAATTCAAATTTGAACTACATGTACATGCTCAAGTGTATATAAATTGGTGGAAAAATCAAATCTGTGTCCTTGGGTGCAAGCTTAGGTCCCATGCAAGAAATAGGAAGGAATGTCAAGTACCCTGCCACAGTCACTCGGCCGCAAACATTGAGATGCCTGATTTTTAAATTCTAGTAAATCCAAAGCTCGTCAGAAATTCATGAAACTTGGCATGCTATCATGGAGCGGCATCAACATGTCGTGGTAAATTTTGTGTCCCATTTGGGAAAGGCTTGGGTATATGTTTCTCACAAACCAGAGCTTCTCACAACAAGCAGGATCCTTTCTGTAGGGAACGCCCCACCTTTGGGGACGAAACGATATCCATTGCCTTCAAAAATTTCTCATGTCAACATAGAACAACAGGAGTGTTGTGTTATTTTTCTGATTTTTGGGGTTCGTTTGGTCATTTTTATGCATTAAGTGAGTTTTCAATGCATTTATGTGCATAATTCAAATTTGAACTACATGAACATGCTCCAATGCATACAAATTGCTTGAAAAATCAAATCTTTTGTTCTTGGGTGCATGCTTAGGTCCCATGCAAGAAATGGGAATGAATGTCAAACTCCCTACCACCGTCACTCGGCCGCAAACATTAAAATACCTGGTTTTTAAATTCTAGTAAATCCAAAACTCGTCTGAAATTCATGAAACTTGGCATGCTATCATGGAGCGGCATCTACATGCCGTGGTAAATTTTTTGTCCCATTTGGGGCAGGTTTGGGTATATGCTTCTCACAAACCAGAGCTTCTCACAACAAGCATGATGGTTTCGATTGGGAAGGTCTCACCTTTGGGGACGAAACGATATCCATTGCCTCTTATTGCTTCCAAAATTTTTCTCATGCCAACATAGAACGACAGGAGTGTTGTGTCAATTTTTTTGATTTTTGGGGTTCGTTTGGACATTCCAATTTGAACTACATGCACATGCTCCAGTGCATATAAATTGGTTGAAAAATCAAATTTGTGTCCTTGGGTGCATGCTTAGGTCCCATGGAGGAAATGGGAATGAATTTCTAACACCAGGGCACCGTTGATTGGTGGCAAAACATTGAGATGCCTGGTTTCCAAATTCTAGTAAATCCAAAACTTGTCTGAAATTCATGAAACTTGGCATGCTATCTTGGAGTGGCATGAACATGTCGTGGTAAAATTTTTGTCCCATATGGGGCAGGTTTGGGTATATGCTTCTCACAAACCAGAGCTTCTAACAACAAGCATGATGGTTTCGGTAGGGAACGTCCCACCTTTGGGGATGAAACGACATCCATTGCCTCTTATTGCTTTCAAATTTTTCGGGGTTCATGTCTACATAGAACAACATGAGTGTTATGTCAATTATAGTGATTTTTTGGGGTTCGTTTGGACATTTTTATGCATGAACTAACTTTTCAATGCATTTATGTGCATAATTCAATTTTGAACTACATGCACATGCTCCAATGCATATAAATTGGTTGAGAAATCAAATCTTTGTCCTTGGGTGCATTCTTAGGTCCCATGCAAGAAATGGGAATGAATGTCAAACACCCTGCCACTGTCACTCAGCCACAAACATTGAGATACCTGGTTTTTAAATTCTAGTAAATCCAAAAATTGTCTAAAATTCAAGAAACTTGGCATGCTATCATGGAGGGGCATCAACATGTCGTGGTAAATTTTTTTCCAATTTGGGGCAGGTTTGGGTATATGCTTCTCACAAACAAGAACTTCTCACAACAAGCATGATGGTTTCGGTAGGGAATGCCCCACCTTTGGGGACGAAACAATATCCATTGCCTCTTATTGCTTTCAAAAAAATTCTTGTGTAAACAAATATCAACAGAAGTCTTTTATTATTTTTTGTGATTTTTCGCGGTTTGTTTGGACATTTTTATGAATAAAGTGAGTTTTAAATGCATTTATGTGCATAATTCAAATTTGAACTACATGCACATGCTCGAGTGCATATAAATTGGTTGAGAAATCAAACCTTTGTCGGGTGCATGCTTAGGTCCCATGCAAAACATTGGAATGAATGTCAAACACCCTACCACCATCACTCGTCCGCAAACATTGAGATACCGGGTTTTTAAATTCTAGTACATCCAAAACTTGTCTGAAATTCATGAAACGTGGCATGCTATCATGGAGCAGCATCTACATGCCATGGTAAATTTTTTGTCCCATTTGGGGCATGTTTGGGTATATGCTTCTCTCAAACCAGAGCTTCTCACAACAAGCATGATGGTTTCAGTAAGGAAGGCCCCACCTTTGGGGACGAAACGATATCCATTGCCTCTTATTGCTTTCAGAAATTTTCTCGTGTTAACATAGAACAACAGGAGTGTCGTGTTATTTTTTGTGATTTTTCGGGGTTCGTTTGGACATTTTTACGCATTAAGTGAGTTTTCAATGCATTTATGTGCATAATTCAAATTTGAACTACATGCACATGCTACAGTCCATATTAAATTGGTTTAAAAGTCAAATCTTTTTTCCATGGGTGCATGCTTAGGTCCCATGCAAGAAATCGGAATGAATGTCAAACACCCTGCCACCGTCACTCGTCCGCAAACATTGTGATACCTGGTTTTTGAATTCTAGTAATTCCACAAGCTGTCTGAAATTCATGAAACTTGGCATGCTATGATGGAGCGGCATCAACATGTCGTGGTATATTTTTTGTCCCATTTGGGGCAGGTTTGGGTATAAGCTTCACACAAACCAGAGCTTCTCACAACAAGCATGATGGTTTCGGTAGGGAACGCCCCACCTTTGGGGACAAAACGATATCCACTGCTTCTTATTTCTTTCAAAAAATTTATCATGTCAACATAGAACAACAGGAGTGTTGTGTTATTTTTTGTCATTTTTCGGGGTTCGTTTGGACATTTTTATGCATTAAGTGAGTTTTCAATGCATTTATGTGCATAATTCCAATTTGAACTACATGCACATGCTCCGGTGCATATAAATTGGTTGAAAAATCAAATATGTGTCCTTTGGGTGCATGCTTAGGTCTCATGCAAGAAATCAGAATGAATGTCAAACACCCTGCCACCGTCACACGGCCGCAAACATTGAGATACCTGGTTTCTAAATTCTAGTAAATCCAAAACTTGTCTGAAAGTAAAGAAACTTGGCATGCTATCATGGAGGGGCATCAACATGCCATGGTAATTTCTTTGTCCCATTTGGGGCAGGTTTGGGTATATGCTTCTCGCAACAAGCATGACGGTTTTGGTAGGGAACGTCCCACCTTTAGGGATGAAACGGTATCCATTTCCTCTTATTGCTTCCAAAATGTTGTCATGTCAACATAGATCAACATGAGTGTCGTGTCAATTTTTATGATTTTTCGTGGTTTGTTTGGGCATTTTTATGCATTAACTGACTTTTCAATGCATTTGTGTGCATAATTCAAATTTGAACTACATGCACATGCTCCAGCGCATATAAATTGGTTGAGAAATCAAATCTTTATCCATGGTTGCATGCTTAGGTACCATGCAAGAAATGGGAGTGTATGTCAAACACCCTGCCACCATCACTCGTCCGCAAACAATGAGATACTTGGTTTTTAAGTTCTCATAAATCCAAAACTCGTCTAAAATTCATGAAACTTGGCATGCTATCATGGAGGGGCATGAACATGCCATGGTAATTTTTTTGTCCAACTTGGGGCAGGTTTGGGTATATGCTTCTCAGAAACGAGAGCTTCTCACAGCAAGCATGATGGTTTCGGTAGGGAATGCCCCACCTTTGGGGATGAAACGATATCCATTGCCTCTTATTGCTTTCAAAAAATTTCTCGTGTCAACATAGAACAACAGAAGTCTTTTGTTCTTTTTTATGATTTTTCGCGGTTTGTTTGGACATTTTTATGAATTAAGTGAGATTTCAATGCATTTATGTGCATATTTCCAATTTGAACTACATGCACATGCTCCAGTGCATAAAAATTGGTTGAAAAATCAAATCTGTGTCCTTGGGTGCATCCCTAGGTCCCATGCAAGAAATGGGAATGAATATCAAACACCCTGCCACTTTCAATCGGCTGCAAACATTGAGATACCTAGTTTTTAAATTCTAGTAAATCGAAAACTCATCTGAAATTCATGAAACTTCGCATGCTATCATGCAGCGGCATCAACATGCTGTGGTAAATTTGTTGCCCATTCGGGGCAGGTTTGGGTATATGCTTCTCACAAACCAGAGCTTCTCACGACAAGCATGATGGTTTTAGTAGGGAACGTCCCACCTTTGAAGACGAAAGGATATCCATTGCCTCTTATTGCATCCAAAAGTTTTCTCGTGTCAACATAGAACAACAGGAGTGTTTTGTCAATTATTGTGATTTTTCGGGGTTCGTTTGGACATTTTTATGTATTAATTGACTTTTCAATGCATTTATGTGCATAATTCAAATTTGAACTACAAGCACATGCTCTAGTGCATATAAACTGGTGTTTCGGTAGGGAACGTCCCACCTTTGGGGACGAAACGGTATCCATTGCCTCTTATTGCTTTCGAACGTCACTCGTCCGCAAACATTGAGATACCGGGTTTTTAAATTCTAGTAAATACAAAACTTGTCTGAAATTCATGAAACATGGCATGCTATCATGGAGCAGCATCTACATGCCATGGTAAATTTTTTGTCCCATTTGGTGCATGTTTGGGTATATGCTTCTCACAAACCCGAGCTTCTCACAAAAAGCATGATGGTTTTAGTAGGGAAGGCCCCACCTTTGGGGACGAAACGATATCCATTACCTCTTATTGCTTTCGAACATTTTCCCGTGTCAACATAGAACAACAGGAGTGTTGTGTTATTTTCTATGATTTTTCGGGGTTCGTTTGGACATTTTATGCATTAAGTGAGTTTTCAATGCATTTATGTGCATAATTCAAATTTGAACTACAAGCACATGCTCTAGTGCATATAAACTGGTTGAAAAATCAAATCTGTGTCCATGGGTGCATGCTTAGGTCCCATGCACGAAATGGGAATGAATTTCAAATACTATGGCACATGCTCCAGTGCATATAAATTGGTTGAGAAATCAAACCTTTGTTGGGTGCATGCTTAGGTCCCATGCAAAAAATTGGAATGATTGTCAAACACCCTGCCACCATCACTCGTCCGCAAACATTGAGATACCGGGTTTTTAAATTCTAGTAAATCCAAAACTTGTCTGAAATTCATGAAACGTGGCATGCTATCATGGAGCAGCATCTACATGCCGTGGTAAATTTTTTGTCCCATTTGGTGCATGTTTGGGTATATGCTTCTCACAAACCAGAGCTTCTCACAAAAAGCATGATGGTTTCAGTAGGGAAGGCCCCACCTTTGGGGACGAAACGATATCCATTGCCTCTTATTTCTTTCGAACATTTTCTCGTGTCAACATAGAACAACAGGAGTGTTGTGTTATTTTCTGTGAATTTTCGGGGTTCGTTTGGACATTTTATGCATTAAGTGAGTTTTCAATTTATTTATGTGCATAATTCAAATTTGAACTACAAGCACATGCTCTAGTGCATATAAACTGGTTTAAAAATCAAATCTGTGTCCTTGGGTGCATGCTTAGGTCCCACGCAAGAAATGGGAATGAATTTCAAATACTATGGCACATGCTCCAGTGCATATAAATTGGTTGAGAAATCAAACCTTTGTTGGGTGCATGCTTAGTTCCCATGCAAAAAATTGGAATGAATGTCAAACACCCTGCCACCATCACTCGTCCGCAAACATTGAGATACGGGTTTTTAAATTCTTGTAAATCCAAAACTTGTCTGAAATTCATGAAACGTGGCATGCTATCATGGAGCAGCATGTACATGTCGTGGTAAATTTTCTGTCCCATTTGCTGCATGTTTGGGTATATGCTTCTCTCAAACCAGAGCTTCTCACAACAAGCATGATGGTTTCAGTAAGGAAGGCCCCACCTTTGGGGACGAAACGATATCCATTGCCTCTTATTGCTTTCAGAAATTTTCTCGTGTTAACATAGAACAACAGGAGTGTTGTGTTATTTTTTGTGATTTTTCGGGGTTCGTTTGGACATTTTTATGCATTAAGTGAGTTTTCAATGCATTTATGTGCATAATTCAAATTTGAACTACATGCACATGCTC
>NW_024119293.1:0-8605 GCF_003073215.2 Triticum urartu
CCGCATGGCGCGGCGCCGCGCGCCCCCCCCCTCCAGCTTCAACCCCGACCTGCGCACTCGCTCCCCCGTGTTCGCCGTCGACCTGAACACCCGGTACAGCTACTTGCCACTGACTTACTCAGGTTCGCCTACACCACCTCTGCGCCGTGACGCCCTACCCTTCGCACACAGCTCGGCGCCATAGTTCAGTAGCACCGACGCTGACATGGACGAGATCATCACGAACGGCTCGGTCATCGCTGCTTCATGCCCCGGGTTCCACACGCAAGACGAAACCCTGGACGCTGCTGTGGACATGGAGGACGAGCTCGACGACGTCGGGGAGGAGGTGGGGAGGAAGAACCGGCGGAGGCGGAGCCGGCGCCCAAAGGGAGAAAGAAGAAGCGGGCGACCAACGCCAGGCCGCGCGAGCCTCGCGTCAAGTGGACGTCCAAGGAAGATGAGTGCCTCGCCGAAGCATGGAAGACCGTCAGCATCGACCCGGTCGCTGGCTTGAATCAAAACGCCGACTGGTACTGGAGAAGGATCAAGACGGCGTTCGACAGGTGCAAGTTGGTCGACCCCAACTTCGCCAACATCCACATGGACCGTGGCAAGAAGGCCATGGCGAACCATTGGCGACCATCCAGGCAGCTTGCAAAAGGTGGCATGGGATTCAAGCGGAGGTCGCTGCTCTCCCGGAAAGCGGCGCCAATGTCGAGGGTCTGGTATGGCCATCGGTCGCCGACCTAGTTCTTCGTCTTGTACTTCACCGACACTTTTGTCATTGGCTGTGCAGATGGTTCAGATGTTTAACATGTTTCGACAGGACAACAGCGACCAAGAGTTCAAGTTCCTTCATGTGTTCACCAGGATCGAGTCATGCGAGAAATGGATGGAGTGCCGGATCGCTCTCGCCAAGGCGAAGGAGATCTACAACCCGGATGTTCCTGCCCTGGCGGTGGCAGAAGGGCGCCCTGATGGCAACAAAAGAAGCAAGGCGACGAAGGACGTGGCACCCGCTGCCGAACGGCTGCAATCGTCGATCGAGCAGTGCATCACCGATGCCAAGAGGAAGGAGAAATCTGATGTGAGGTGGTCGGTGTTGATGACGAAGCAGGACGTCACGCTCGACCTTCTCAGGACCAACGTTGTCGCAAAGAAGAGGAACACCAACCTGGCGTTCTTGACGGGGGTAGACACGTCGACGATGGACGAGCTGGTGAAGGCGTGGTACCTGGCGGAGCGCAGCCTCATCTTGAACCAGACGTCGGGACCGGCGGCGACCACCGCCCCTACGCCCACTACGCCAACACCGACGCCGAGCCCGAGCACTGAAGTTGTGCCCACACCGACGCCGAGACCGAGCACTGAAGTTGTGCCCACGCCGATGCCTAGCTCGACCAGCCCTGCGGTAGAGGAGCCTGCCATTTGATAAGCTCCATGTCTATTGTTGCTACCCTTTTGATTGCCGAACTTCGGCTATTTCGATCGTCGACTTGTGGCATGATGATTGCTGAACTGTGTCATTTTTTGGTAGCGGGAAAGTGAACTTTGAATTTTGATGCGTTTGGGGGCCGAAACCTGGGGGCGCGGCTGGGAGCTCGATCGCCCCCAGGCCGGAAAAACTGCCGGTGCAAACGCCAAAATCCCTTTGCGGGGTGCGCTGGGGGGCCAAACGGCAGGAGATGCTCTAAGCTACATATGTCTAATCATATGAGTTCGGTCGTAAGAGCATCTCCAACAGGCGTGCAACTGCACGGCACACTTAAACTGTCTTACTGAAGGAAATATGCCCTAGAGGCAATAATAAAGTTGTTATTTATATTTCCTTATATCATGATAAATGTTTCTTAGTCATGCTAGAATTGTATTAACCGGAAACTTAGTACATGTGTGAATACATAGACAAACAGAATGTCACTAGTATGCCTCTACTTGACTAGCTCGTTGAATCAATGATTGTTATGTTTCCTAACCATAGACATGAGTTGTCATTTGATTAACGGGATCACATCATTAGAGAATGATGTGATTGACTTTACCCATCCGTTAGCTTAGCACGATGATCATTTAGTTTGTTGCTATTGCTTTCTCCATTACTTATACATGGTTCTATGACTATGAGATCATGCAACTCCCGAATACCAGAGGAACACTTTGTGTGCTACCAAACGTCGCAATGTAACTGGGTGATTATAAAGGTGCTCTGCAGGTGTCTCCGATGGTGTTTGTTGAGTTGGCATAGATTGAGATTAGAATTTGTCATTCCGATTGTCGGAGAGGTATCTCTGGGCCCTCTTGGTAATGCACATCAATATAAGCCTTGCAAGCAATATGACTAATGAGTTAGTTACGGGATGATGCATTACGGAACGAGTAAAGAGACTTGCCGGTAACGGTTCCGCTATTGTTTATTGACCGGAGACGTGTCTCGGTCATGTCTACATAGTTCTCGAACCCATAGGGTCCGCACGTTTAACGTTCGGTGACGATCGGTATTTTGAGTTTATGTGTTTTGATGTACCGAAGGTAGTTCGGAGTCCCGGTTGTGATCACGGACATGACGAGGAGTCTCGAAATTGTCTAGACATAAAGATTGATATGTTGGATGACTATATTCGGACACCGAATGAGTTCCGGAGGTCACCGGATAATTATCGGAGTGCCGGGGGGTTATAGGAACCCCCGGGGGAACTAATGGGCCAACATGGGCCTTGTGAGAGAGAGGGGAGGGGCCATAGGGCTCCCCCCCTTGGGAGTCCGAATTGGACAAGGAGGGGGGCTGCGCCCCCTCTTTCCTCCCCCCTCTCTCTCTCTTTCCTTCCCCCTCCTTCCTAGTTGGACTAGGAAAGGGAGGGTCCTACTCCTACTAGGAGGAGGACTCCTCCCTCTCCTTGGCGCGCCCCAAGGCTGGCCGTCCTCCCCCCTTGCTCCTTTATATACGGGGGCAGGGGGCACCCTAGAACATGCAAGTTGATTTTTTCCAGCCGTGTGCGGTGCCCCCTCCACCATAATCCACCTCGGTCATATCGTAGCGGTGCTTAGGCATAGCTCTGTTCCGGTACCATCATAATTATCGTCATCACGCCGTCGTGCTGACGAAGCTCTTCCTCGACACTCTGCTGGATCGTGAGTTCGTGGAACGTCACCGAGCTGAACGTGTGCAGATCGCGGAGGTGTCGTATTTTTAGTACTAGGATCGGTCAATCGTGAAGACGTACGAATACATCAACTGCGTTGTCATAACGCTTCCGCTTACGGTCTACGAGGGTACGTAGACAACACTCTCCCCTCTCGTTGCTATGCATCACCATGATCTTGCGAGTGCGTAGGAAATTTTTTAAAATTACTACGTTCCCCAACATTTACAATGCCTAAATAGCATTTTTTTTGCGCAGCAAGGCGCTAGCTCCAGCGGCCGCTGCAAAATATGGCATGCGCGAGCAGCTCCAGCAGGCGCGGCAAAAAACGATGCGCGAGCAACAGGTACTACCTTGCAACATATACGAATAGCATATAGATAAAAAATCTACATAGAGATAAAATTCATATGATGCAAATAGATAAAATTCATACGATAAAAATAGCATAGTTCATCAAGCCCAACGCCGCAAACTAGTCCATACGATACAAACAATAAAAATAGATAAAAACGATACTATGATGCAAACATAGTAGAAACTACTCCTCGTTGGTGTAGTCCGACGACAGAAACGCGTCATTCCATCGAGGATCATTGTCGTCAAAGGTCGACGCCGGTCCCAGGTCGCACTGCGCTAACGCTAGTGCCTTCCGCTCACGCATGTCCGCCCGATCTGCGACTCGCTACGCCCTCCTCTCCGCCCAGAAGTCGTTCTCTCGGGCGACATCCTCCGGGAAGCGCTGGCGCCACTCCTCCATGGCGTACACGTCCGCCTCGGCGATGAGGAGGCGACGCTCCCGCCTACGCTGGACGTGGCGGTCCTCGTCGGTGACTAGCTGCGGCGGAAGCGTGAGCACCTGCGCCTGCTTGCGCGCCTGGGCGTCGGAGAAGCTCATCTGTGCCCGTGGCCTCCCGAGGCGCTACGCTGTCTCGTCGTATGCGTGGGCAGCCTCGTGGGAGGTCTCGAACGTCCTGAGACCGAGAAGCACGTCACCGAAGCGTATCTCCGCATAAAACATGCCGGAGGGGCAGGCACGGACGTCGCGGTAGTCGGAGCTGCTTTGGGGCGCGCGGCAGTGTCGGGAGAAGAGTGCAGCGGCGTCAGGAGAAGGGCATGCTACCTCTTGAGCACTGCGTTGGTTTTCCCTTGAAGAGGAAAGGGTGATGCAGCAAAGTAGTGTAAGTATTTCCCTCAGTTTTTTAGAACCAAGGTATCAATCCAGTAGGAGGCTACGTGCGAGTCCCTCGCACCTACACAAAACAAATAAATCATCGCAACCAACGCGATAAGGGGTTGTCAATCCCTACATGATCACTTACGAGAGTGAGATCTGATAGATATGATAAGATAATATTTTTGGTATTTTTATGATAACGATGCAAAGTAAAATAAAAGGCAATAAAAATAGCTAAGTGTTGGAAGATTAATATGTTAGAAGATAGACCCGGGGGCCATAGGTTTCACTAGAGGCTTCTCTCGAGAGCATAAGTATTTTACGGTGGGTGAACAAATTACTGTTGAGCAATTGACAGAATTGAGCATAGTTATGAGAATATCTAGGTATGATCATGTATATAGGCATCACGTCCGAGACAAGTAGACCGACTCCTGCCTGCATCTACTACTATTACTCCACACACCGACCGCTATCCAGCATGCATCTAGAGTATTAAGTTCATAAGAACAGAGTAACGCTTTAAGCAAGATGACATGATGTAGAGGGATAAATTCATGCAATATGATAAAAAAAACCATCTTGTTATCCTCGATGGCAACAATACAATACGTGCCTTGCTGCCCCTACTGTCACTGGGAAAGGACACCGCAAGATTGAACCCAAAGCTAAGCACTTCTCCCATTGCAAGAAAGATCAATCTAGTAGGCCAAACCAAACTGATAATTCGAAGAGACTTGCAAAGATAACCAATCATACATAAAAGAATTCAGAAAAGATTCAAATATTGTTCATAGATAACCTTGATCATAAGCCCCCAATTCATCGGTCTCAACAAACACACCGCAAAGAAGATTACATCAAATAGATCTCCACGAGAGAGGGGGGGAACATTGTATTGAGATCTAAAAAGAGAGAAGAAGCCATCTAGCTAATAACTATGGACCCGAAGGTCTGAGGTAAACTACTCACACTTCATCGGAAGGGCTATGGTGTTGATGTAGAAGCCCTCCGTGATCGATGCCCCCTCCGGCGGAGCTCCGGAACAGGCCCCAAGATGGGATCTCGTGGATACAGAAAGATACGGCGCTGGAATTAGGGTTTTGGCTCTGTATCTGGTAGTTTGGGGGTACGTAGGTATATATAGGAGGAAGGAGTACGTCGGTGGAGCAACAGGGGGACCACGAGGGGGGAGGGCGCGCCTGAGAGGGGGGGGGGTAGGCGCGCCCCCTACCTCGTGGCTTCCCTGTTGGTTACTTGACGTAGGGTCCAAGTCTCCTGGATCATGTTCGTTCCAAAAATCACGTTTCCGAAGGTTTCATTCCGTTTGGACTCTGTTTGATACTCTTTTTCTGCGAAACTCTGAAATAGGCAAAAAAAACAACAATTCTGGGCTGGGTCTCTGGTTAATAGGTTAGTCCCAAAATAATATAAAAGTGGATAATAAAGCTCAATAATGTCTAAAACAGAAGATAATATAGCATGGAGCAATAAAAAATTATAGATACGTTGGAGACGTATCAAGCATCCCCAAGCTTAATTCCTTCTCGTCCTCGAGTAGGTAAATGATAAAAATAGAATTTTTGATGTGGAATGCTACCATGCATAATTTCAATGTAATTCTTCTTAATTGTGCTATGAATATTTAGATCCGAAAGATTCAAGACAAATGTTTAATATTGACATAAAAAATAATAATACTTCAAGCACCCTAATCCTCGTCCAAGTACATGGGTAGCAGCCGCAGCTCCGGCTCCTCCGGCTGCTCCGCGTCACCCTCCACCTCCATCTCCACGTCGAGTACATCAAAGAGCATGTCGGTCGCCACCTGTTCTTGTCGGATGAACTGCTGGTTGGCCTCCATATAGGCCTCATCCTGGATGGACTCCAGGATGGCCTGCCGCTCTACCATCTCGGCCGCTTGGGCGACGACGAACTTCGCCTCCGTGTCCTCCTTGTTGAAGCCTGGAGCCTGGGCCATCTCCTGCTCCTCCTCTTCCTCCTCCGGATCCGCCACCTCCATCAGAGCCGGCTGCTGCTCCTCTCCCTCCTCCTCTGCCTGCTCCTCCTCCTTCGGCCTCGCTGAGTCCGGAGGCTGCCCGGCAGCGATGCGGGGGGTGCCCGTGGTGCGCCTCGTCCGGATCTCCTGCTCGATCTGGTGTTGGCGCTCCGGCGTGAGCATAATGTACGTGGTTATCTTCTGCTGGACCATGGTGAAGCTGGAGAGTGTGGGAAGAGCAGTGGAGCGGGAGAAAGAAGGTGGCATGGAGAGAGAGTTTGGCTATGGTTAGGAGACGTCGGCCGGCTTAAATAGCCAGATTTGGCTCGGGCAGGGAGCCGAAGTGGCGTCACGCAGCCTTCACACCTCCCACCGGAGGAGATGTCCATCCGACCATATCGTCACTCTGACGTGGCAGAGGGCGCCCCCCATATCCACCCCATATTTGGGCTGGATATAAGGGGTGCCGGTTAGTTCGGGCGTTTGAGACCCATTTGAGGAGCCCGTCTAGGTCGCATTTTCGAGCGAGCCGTCCACCCAGGCATTTGAGGCGGGTTTGGGGTGCCCGGCTGTAGATGCTTTAAGTTCTTTTTTTATATTAGTTTTTTTCTCTTCGCAGCAACACCAAGGTGTTGGTGGTGACGGCATGTCGGATTAAGCTTTCTCTGGCCTCTCTCTACCTCAAAGATGTTTGATTAGACGCCGTCGAAAGGCTGGTGTGGTTAGACGCTGTCAGATTTGTTGGCTCTCTTATGATCTTGTCAGTTAGTTCCGGAAGTTTCATTCCCCTCACTCAGATGTTACTCTGATCTTCGTGGCTCAGTGTGCAACCATGTATGTTTGTCAAGGACGCATTAGTTTCACATAATACAAATTAGCAATGCAGGATAAGATGAAGAGATATACAAAGTGGTACAAGTGTACAATGGCCAAGACCATCGGATCCCTTTCCCACGTTGCACTGGGCAGCAAAGTTCTCCACTGCCAGTCTTGATGGCTTGTCGGAATGGCACGATAGAGCGATGTTCCTTCGGAATGGCAACGAAAAGATTGTGGAGGGGGCAACATCTACACTCAGCAAAGAGGATCGAGAGTGGGAAGGAGATGGTGCTTATTGACCGTGTTGTGCGCGTCGGCTCTCGTGCTACTAGGAAATCCTCCTTATCCACGCAACACCCAAGATGCCACTGCAGCCGATTTGTCTTGGGATAGCCTAACCTAGCCCCTTGCTAGGTTGTCGCTAGAGAAGGCCATTGCCCATCCCCTCCCACCGCCAAGGTTCCTCTATGTCAATGCTGAGATGTGCCAGAGGCAGTAGTCTACTGCCTCTAATCCGCCCTGAGGAATGCTAATGGCCACCACCGTTCATCTCATCTGCATGGAGTATGGTGGGGAGTCGCCACCACCATGGCGAGTGCCAACGAGGGCCATTATTAACACTACTCAACGGTTGTACGTCAATCCATGCTACCACTCAACATACCTTGCCACTAGTAGGAAAAACCTTATACACAGAAATTTAGCAGTAGCGCGTGTCAAAAATGAGCGCTAGTGCTAAATAGCAGTAGCATGCGTGCGGAAACCGCGCTACAGATACAACAGTAGCAGTAGCGCGTGCACATGAAAAAACGCTACCACTAATATTTCCATTGCTAAAACGGTAGGCTACGCATAGCAGTAGCGGTCTTGGGAGAAGCGCGCTACCGCTAGGACATAAGTAGCAGCGCGTTTCACGCGGAGAGCACTACTGCGAATGAAAATAAAATAAAATAAAAAAAACAAATGGAAAAGTAAATGAAACAGAAAGAAATAGAAAAAGGAGAAAGGAAAAATAAAATGTAGAGGAAAATAAATGAAAAAGCGAAAAAAGGAGAAAGGCGTAGCAGTAGCGTCTGTTCGTAGGAGGCGCTATAGCTAACGTAGTTGCAGCGGTTTCCTAGACCCCCGCTGTAGAAACAGAAAAGGAAATAAGAAATATGAAGGAAATTACATAGCTATAGCAGTAGCGCGTTTCGTGAAAATCGCTATAGCTAACTTAGCTATAGCGCGTTTCGCGAAAAGCGCTACCGCTAAGTTTGACTTAACCAAAAAACCATTTCCCCCCGGCCACCACTTCTCTCCCAAATCCCTCGACCCACCCCGCCGCCATCTGCCCGATTCGCCGTCGCCCCACTTCACCGACGTCGACGCCCCCGGAGCCACCAGAGTCGCGCGTTGTCGACGCCACCGGAGCCGCCCCAACGCCACCGGAGCCGCGCGACCTCATCAACGCCACCGGAGCCGCAGGCGCAGACATACGATCCTCCC
>NW_024119294.1:0-9458 GCF_003073215.2 Triticum urartu
TACATTTGTATGTGTATGATATGCTAAAGATTATTGTATAAAGCCTATTCAAATACAAAACAAATATGCAGGGAAAAAACTAATAAAACTAGTAGTAGCGAGGGGGGAAAATTTAGCAGTAGCGCCGCCTTACCAGTAGCGCTTCCCAGTAAACAGCGCTGCAGATAATATCACCAGCGCCCTTTTCTAAAGAGCGCTACAGCTATTCATGTATAGCAGTAGCGTGGGACAACAGGTGCTACTGCTATACGTTAGCTGTAGCGCCTTATTAGTAGCGCCGGGCCCCGTGCTACTGAGAGGCCCAAAACCCGCGCTGCTGCTAGGCTTTTCCCTAGTAGTGTGCTACTCTGACTAACATGCCTCGCCATGCCCGTGGACTCTATACCACACCATGAGAGCCGCACGAATATAACCGCCCCATGGGTTTTGCCCAGTGGTGCCCTTCGGCAAGGACGAGGGAAGCGGTCGGGGTGGTGGTGGAGTTGAGGGCTAGGGTTAGGGCTAGGGCTAACCAACGTTGTCGCTGTGAAAACCGGCAGACCTCGGGGTAGGGGGTCCCGAGCTGTGGATCTCGGATAGATGGTAATAGGAACAGGGAGACGATGTTTTACCCAGGTTCGGGCCATCTTAATGGAGGTAAAACCCTACATCCCGCTCTTGTTTTTATTAATGTGGATGTAACAAGTACATAGTTGATCTACCTCGAGATCGTTAGATGTGGTCTAACTCTAGGGCTACGTGAATGATATTGCATTGATGTCCCCTCTACGGGCTAAACCCTCTGGCTTATATACACGCCAGGTAGGGTATCTAGGGTTACAAGGTCGGCATACTGGCGTAGAGGCGGTAGGAGAAGTCTTGGAGTATATGACAAGTCTTCGACAAATATAGTCCTGATCACCCCCCACCGTGCAGCTTCCGGAGTCCATCTTGATAAGAATTAGGGGCCACCAGCCCAATCCGATGAGTATGGGCCGACTAGGTTAGTACCCCCTAATCCAGGACATCGTCAAACGTTGACCCTCAAACCACTTGCATCTGTCTGGACCGAGCTGTCCGGACGGTGCAAGCCATCCAACACGGTTTTCCTGTAAATCGGGGGGCTTTGCGGGTGTCCGGACCGTTTCCATGCACGTGTCCGACAACACCATGTCCCATCCAAAATCCTCTCTCTCGCGCGCCCGCGCTCTCTCCCGCAGGAAGCGATTGGTGCACATTCATGCCGTTTGAGAGCGCCAGGGCCGCATTCATGCTGGCCCAGAGCAGACGCGACCTCTCACTAGTGCTGACATTGGACAGGCGCGCCGCTCGAGAGCACCGTCTGCGCCGCATCCCTATCTCTGCACCTGTTCAATGTCGGAGCAACTTCATTGGACTAGACATGACAGGTATGATACCACATTCAAATGGGCAGCCCGTTCATCCGCATGCTGGCATTAAACATTCGTGTCGGTTGAGTAACCCACTCCAGGGTGGGCATTGACACACCCTACCACTTTCCCTGGGCGACATCCTCTATTTAAACGAGCCCATGCCCGACACAAACCGCACCACACCACCGTCCCTCTTCATATCACATCCTCCTTCGTGCACCACGTCCACCATGACCGCGAGCTCTACCACGTTGCGGGAGAGCCTCTCGACGGAGCGAAAGAATGAGTTGGCCACCCTTGCCACCGAATTGCAAGGCCGTCGTCTGAGGTGGATAGAGGCCGACCTTTAGGCCAACTCCCTGGAGGTGTCCGGTGATGACCGGACGATGGAAGCGACCTTTGACGATAAGTCGGCGGTCCTACGCCCAAGTCGTTTCATGCCGGTTTGACCATGGAGCAGGCGCAAGCGCACTTCAATGTCGCCATAGTGAAGGAGTAGCCGGCGCCACAACCAGTATCAGCGTTCCGGCAGGCACAGGAGGAGCAGCCTTAGAATCTCTCCCTCCTTGAGCAGCATTGGCTTGTGGAGGATCAAATCTATGACAAGCTCACGAGTAAGAGGTCGTGGAGGTCATGGCCGCGGAGAACCCCACCTTTGTCGCTGAGCAGCAGGTGTTGTACTAGGCCGTGGGCGCTTGTGCCCGCTAGCACGCGTCGCGGCACAGTCGGACGGGGAGACGACACTGGCGCCGCACACGATCGCGCATAAGAACGGAGAGCTGCGCGTTGTTCGCGCCGCCAACTGCGCTTCATTGGTGCATATGCGACCACGACACCGCATCGTCGACTTCACGTCCACCGGTGACGAACAGGCCGCAGACTTTGATGAGGAGTAGTGCATGGAAGGCGGCGGGGCCTTAAGTCCGAAGTGGGCCTGTCCGTATCTCATGTCCTACTCTTTCTCACCGGCGATCACACCTTCACTTCATGGGCTCGTAGTCGCCGGGCATGGACACGGTCAACGCCGCAGGAATAGCAAGAAACAGCGATGGATGTGCCCTTAGGCTAGTGGGTGGCAGCTGAGCATTTTTGACTAATTATTTTGTAGTTGAGGTTCAAAATATCAGACTTGGCACAGTAGATGAGCATTTAAAATCAAATGTTTATCTTTATTAATTAAATGCTGCAGCAGCCAATTGACTGCATACATCTCAAAAACATACGAACGGTAGCGTGCATGTGCATAGTACTAGGAAGCATTTCTCTATGGAGAGAGTCGTGTCCACGGTATTTGCCTGCCAGCAGTGGTATGGAGGGGGCTCGTACTCGTAGGATCGAACGGTTAATTCCAGAGATTTCGTTGTCTAGCTTCGAATCTCTTCCCCACGTCCGCTTGACACGTCTTCTTTCCAACAATAATTCAGCCCGTGCGTGGTGTCGAGGCGCGGAGGCCGACATACTTTGCAGGCAAAACCGCCGCCTTTCACTGCAGCCTGAACGCATGGCCGTGACATGAACGCAACGCAGCCTCGGAAGGTTCGAGCATTTCTCATCACTAGATGACCCGTTGCGTCAATGATGCAAAGGACGAGAGCTAACCATGCAAGCAAGAATATTTAGAGACCGGTGATCAACAAAAGACATCAATGTTGTGGTCTTCCAGAGAAGATCGGCATCTTTTCTCCCCATTTTCACAGCTGATTCTGTTAAAGAACTTAATGCAGCCACTTAGGGCCATATTCTTAATAACATAGAAAGGGAAGCACTAAAGATCCAAAAAGAAATGCATATTTGTCTATAGTGAAAAGAGATGCGCGACTGTTATCTTTAATCTCATAATAACCTTAAGATGCGTTCAAGCTTTTTAGCATTGTTGCACTGCTGATAATAGTCATAACATTGTCAAACATAAAAAATAACTACGATCACACACATAACAATGCAAATTCACCTAAAGACACACACACACACACACACATGGATCTAAAAGTGCATTGTTGTCTAGTACCCTCATTTTGTGCATAGGTTGTTGCATCCGCAACACCAAAAGCAAAAGAAACACCTTCTGATCCGTCCCTAGAGACATAGAAAGAGAAACCCAAGAAGCCAAAGAATACCTTTTCACTTCAATTTTATTCTCTTTAGGACTGGAATACAGTCTCCCTACATAAAAGCGGATCCAAACAACCACGACAGCCATCCAGAAGGTCCATGTATGTATCTGATAGTTGGACCCTGCCCTAAACTAAATAACTTCTACCTAAATCAATATCAAAACCAGCGAGCAACATGCTAAACATAAGAAGAAAGTTGATGTTTAAGGCTACTACATGCAGATATAGGGTGAGTAATTATTAATTATGCTACAGTGGAGTCATGAGCAATGATCCCCTTCGACAACAAAACTTGGATAGCATGCTATCCTTCATCTTTCAGACTGCAGTTCTGTAACTAATTCCAGCATTTGTATATGACAAGTTAACTAAATGCAAACATAGGAAAAGAGAAGCCTATCAGACCTAAATTCATCTAATAAAAGAAGGAGATAAAAGGAATAAGAAGTAATAAAAATTTGCAGTAGGTGTGGACATTAAGTGCAGTGACACACAACTGTCAGAAAATTCGAAGAAAGGAGTCGAGCAATATGCAAAGATATTATTTGTGGTGCCTACAATTTTGTCATTACTTCTGGACCGGTTTAAAAATGGGCTTGTATTCCATGGAGTGTAGATAGTAGGAACACTAAGCAGACTAACATGGTCACCGCGCCATGATTTTACCTGACAACACATTTCTTCCTTTTGTGCAATAGAAATCCAACAGTAAACACAGTTATCAATGCAAGCATATTTTAGTGTATTTGTTTACAATTTTGAGTTCAACAAAAACCAGCGAGTTCACTATATCTGCATGTAGTAGCCTCAAACAATACAACACAATGGGAAGTAATATAAACATTAGTCTCCAAAAGTTCTTCCTTATCCTATATACAATAACTTTGCAATGAAAAATAAAATAAAATAAACATCACATCACATCAGGTGGTCACAGAAGAGCACACCTACACCATTTTCAATCAATATGTAATAGATCTACTCCCTCCGTTCGGAATTACTTGTCGCAGAAATGGATGTATCTAGACGTATTTTAGTTCTAGATACATCCATTTCCGAAACAAGTAATTCCGAACGGAGGGAGTACCTTTTAAGAATGACCATATCTCATCAAGCTGGAAAGCATTGTCTCGCAATACAAAGATCAACAGTAGTCATTATACATGTTCCCTACTCACTGAACCTGCAGGTGAACCAGCATCAAATTGGTAAGACACATATTTCAGATAAGTGGGTGTCCAAGGGGAAAATTTATGAAACACGAGAGTGAAGAGAAGACCACCACTACCCACATCATCGGAAGTAAATCCCCTATTTCCATATAAGCAAACATGATACTTAAATCAATCATCACTGCCACCATTTTTTCTGCAGGTATGAACAAGAAAAAATACAGTGAAGAAAAATGAGAATGTATGCCCTTTTTTTTTACCTTGCTATGTTCAGACTAATTTGGTGAGCTATTTAGTATGGAAGGAGAGAAGCGGGAGGAGCAGAAGGATCACCGAGACGAACTGTTGTCGCTGGAGTTGCAAGACAAGGAGCAACGGACTACTGGGCGACGAGGATGTGGAGGTGGCGAGAAGCGCGACGTCGCCCCCTCCCCCATCAGCAGCCACCATCCTTGCTGCTGCTTCCTTCACCTCCATCCTCCTCACCCTCAACTGCGCGGATCCGGTGGCAGATCCTCCTCGGCGACCTGGAGCGACGGCCAATGAGTAGAGCGACAGAGAATGAAGCCGGCGAGGCAGGGAAGAGGAGGGGCTCGCTGGAGGGGCGGAGATAGAGGAAGGGAAGGGCGGCGGCGCCAGAGGGGAGCAGAAGGACGGAAGAAGGAGGAACCTGCTGGTGTGAGGGATGTACAGAGGCATCTCTCCTCCAGCGTGATGATGACGAGCCAGCGGCGCTCCTTCCGGTGACCCTCTCCCATCCGCCGCGGCACCTCCATCTCCTCTTTCCTCTCTCTTTCTCCCTCCTCTCCTCCGTTATCTCTCTCCCTATCTTCTTCTCTTTCTCATGCAGATCAAATCGAGTGTCGTCGCCGTTGCCCTTTGCCTGTAGGCCACCGCCGCCTTAGAAAGAAGCGAAGGGGAGGATGAGGCGCAGTGGAGAGCAGGGGAGAGGGAGGGAAGGAGGCGGCGCATTCGAGGTGCAGGGGAGGGGAGCGAGGCTCGAGAAACAGAGGGACTGGCTGCTAGATTTTCACCACCAGCACGATCCATACCCACGTCTCCCTTTTTTCTCACCCAGAACGCACACATGGCACACGAGAGTGCTGGGCCCGGGGACATTTGAGGTCCACCCGTCATGCAATAAAACGAAAGAAAAAAGTCATAAATAACCAACGGCTATGGCTTTGACAGCACTGTAAAAAATCCTATTGCGGTGAAATCGTGCGAACCAGAACGCACGCACGACGCAGTTGAGCCAGGATGGCGGGTAGCGTAGCGTGTTTTATATGTTCCATTGGTTAGGGGCTTCAGTAAGATGTTTTGCGAGATGGCAACATGAGCGTGGCCTCCCGCAAGCCCAGGATGCACGCAAGTCCATAGATGTGTGCAGCCATGTACTGTACCATTACATAAGTTAGTACTTCCTCCGTTTCAAATTACTCGTCACAGAAATGGATGTATATAGAACTAAAATACACGTAATTCGGAACGAGGGAGTAGTGGACATGTATGTGGCAGTTGAAACGTGCGCGTCAGTGTCGAGTACCAGAATCAAATGTGGGCGCTCACTCCTGGAAAAAAGAGAATCAAATGAGAACGCGCATGGGGACAGGGAGGAAATCTGAAATGACCTTCTTTTGCTTTCTCTCGACTTCATTGTTTTGTTTTTTGCGAGAGGGGAGAGGGCGACACCGCTCCGGCAGGAGCGAGACGAACCCCGGGGGGCGGGCGGGCCACATAGCCGAATAGCCTCCCATGGGGCGTGAGAGCTATAGCGAGAATACCTCTCGTCTGGCTGGAGGTTACTGTTGTTTCGGGGCCGGCATGTTTGGTCTTTGGTGTATTCTTTTTCGCTTGTTCTTTCTCGTTTGCTCGATTGGTCGTGTCCATTTGCTCATTCTCATCTAGTTTTTTTAAAACATTTTCTTTCTTATTTTCAAGTTTTCATTGGTTTTTCAATTTTTCTTTGCTTTTTGCACCGGTTTTCATCGTTTCCTTCTCAGTTTTCGCAAGTATTTGTTCTCTACTTTCCTTTTTCCTACAATTTCTTCCGTTCATTTTTTCCTTCTCGGTTATTATAGTTTTTTTTTCTTTCCATTGGAATTTTTTTCTATTTTTTTAGTTTTATGTTGTTTGTTTTTCTGTTTAGTTGCCTTTCTTCGTTTCCCTTTCTTTTTTGTCTTTTTCATCGGATAAGTTTTTATTCAACACATATCTACTTTTTTCCACAACACAATGTACATTTTCTAGTGTACGCGTGAAATATTTTGCTGGTAATATTAAACATTTTTTAACACATGATGTACATTTTTTTCTCAAATGCATGTTTGAACACTTTTTTAAACACATCGTCAACATTTTTATTAATCACGTGAACATTTCGTTAATAGCAATAAACATATTTTCACACACAATGTATATTTTTCAAATACATAATTACATTTTTTCAGATATATCTTTTGATGTCTACCTATTTTGATACAGATAGTACATTTCTTGTATACATAAGAAACATATTTCTAATGCATATTTAACATTTTTCAAGTACATTATTAACAATTTTCAAGTACACAATTATATGCATTTTCAGATTTATTTTTTGATATATACTTTTTCATACTGATTTTAATTTTTTTTACAGAAAAAACATTTCTATTATACATGTTTAAAAAATTTCAAGTACATGATTAACATTTTTTCATACACATTGTATATTATTTACAAACATTTTTTGTAAAGGCGAGAAACATTTTTTCTATACACATTCAAAAAAATTAGAATGCTTGATTAAGATTTTTTAAATACTCATTAAATTTTTGTAATTCTTTGTTTAAGATTTTTTAAATACAAAATAAGATTGTCTCATCCACATTGCATGGTTTTTATAGACATTTTTCGTATACATGAGAAATATTTTTTCTATACATATTTGACATTTTTCAACTGCTTAATTAATATTTTTCAAATGTTTTATGTAAAGTATTTTTAATATACATTTACAATATTTTTAAGCAGGAAATAGTAAAAATAACTAAGCCATAATGGGAAAACTAAAAGAAAAAACTTAAGGCCTGCATTGCTTGTTGGCCAGCCCATGGGTACACACTATATCTCGCTTTAAGCAAGACATAATTGCGCCCTGAAAGTGTGCGAAGCGGGACGCCCAGTGCGTCGGGCGCCCCAGTACGTTTTTTTACGTTCGTTCGCAGCATTTTTTTCTCGTTTCGTTTCTATTGTGTGTGTGTGTTTTTGTTTTTCTTTCTGGTTCTTTTCTAGAACTTATATTACCCTTTTCTGTTTTGTGTTTTTGTTTTCTTTTTTCTGTTCGAGGTTTCTGTTTTTTTCTCCTGTTTTTTCTTCTTTTTTTACCTTTTATTTTTTATAGTTTTCTGCAATATAAACATTTTTATATTATACGGTGATCTTTTTTCAAATACCCATTGAACAATAATTTTAATATACGGTCAATATTTTTAATATGGTGAACTTTTTATAATATTCTATGAGCATTTATTAAAATACAAATTGAATATTTTTTGTAATATACTCCCTCCTTTCGTAAATAATTTTGAAATATCTAAAAAGACAAATATTTAGGAACGGAGGGAGTACATTGAATAATTTTCTTAATAGACTTTGAACATTATTTATAATGCACATTTTGTTTTATACGGTGAACATTTTCTTTATATATGATGAACATTTCGTAATACATGGTGAATTTTTTTGTAATAACGGTGAACTTCTTTTAAATACACATTGAACTTGTTGTAAACACAAACTGAATATTGTTCAATAATTGTTTAACTCTTTTTAAATATTTGTAATAGGTCCATATATTTAAAATATTAAAAGGTTCAAACAGCTGGGTTTTGGAAGGAAAATGCTGAACAACTGAAGAAACCAAAAACAAATAAAAGAAAACCGCAACAGAGTGTGTCATTACGCCGTGGGCTGGCGGCTCATTACGCAAGAACCCATGCTAAGCCTCGTCTGTATGACGCTAATGACCGTCAAACAGGAGATCTCATGGTAGAGGAAAACGTTTCAAAACGTCTGGATGATTTCCTGGCTTCGTCAACCGCGTCCGACGCTGTCCGATTCCACATGATCGTGTGGCATAGAGTGCGTCAATGTCCTCCACAAGAAGGTAGCCCTGCCCAGCCCATCATGACTGAAGGAAATATGCCCTAGAGACAATAAAAAAGTTATTATTTATTTCCTTATATCATGATAAATGTTTATTATTCATGCTAGAACTGTATTAACCGGAAACATAATACATGTGTGAATACATAGACAAACAGAGTGTCACTAGTATGCCTCTACTTGACTAGCTCGTTGATCAAAGATGGTTATGTTTCCTAACCATAGACATGAGTTGTTATTTGATTAACGGGATCACATCATTAGGAGAATGATGTGATTGACTTGACCCATTCCGTTAGCTTAGCACTTGATCGTTTAGTTTGTTGCTATTGCTTTCTTCATGACTTATACATGTTCCTATGACTATGAGATTATGCGACTCCCGTTTACCGGAGGAACACTTTGTGTGCTACCAAACGTCACAACGTAACTGGGTGATTATAAATGTGCTCTACAGGTGTCTCTGAAGGTACTTGTTGGGTTGGCGTATTTCGAGATTAGGATCTTTCACTCCGATTGTCGGAGAGGTATCTCTGGGCCCTCTCGGTAATGCACATCACTTAAGCCTTGCAAGCATTGCAACTAATAAGTTAGTTGCGGGATGATGTATTACGGAACGAGTAAAGAGACTTGCCGGTAACGAGATTGAA
>NW_024119295.1:0-10033 GCF_003073215.2 Triticum urartu
GCTCCCCCCGAGACGCAGCGTCATTGAAGCCTGGTTCAGGGGCTACTGAGGGAGTCCTGGATTAGGGGGTATCCGGACAGCCAGACTATATCCTTTGGCCGGACTTTTGGACTATGAAGATACAAGATTGAAGACTTCGTCCTGTGTCCGGATGGGACTCTCCTTGGCGTGGAAGGCAAGCTTGGCAGTACGGATATGTAGATCTCCTTCCTTGTAACCGACTATGTGTAACCCTAGCCCCCTCCGGTGTCTATACAAACCGGAGGGTTTAGTCCGTAGGACCAACAACACACAATCATACCATAGGCTAGCTTCTAGGGTTTAGCCTCTTCGATCTCGTGGTAGATCAACTCTTGTACTACTCATATTATCAAGAACAATCAAGTAGGACGTAGGGTATTACCTCCATCAAGAGGGCCCGAACCTGGGTAAACATCGTGTCCCCCGCCTCCTGTTACCATCTGCCTAGACGCACAGTTCGGGACCCCCTACCCGAGATCCGCCGGTTTTGACACCGACAGTACACGTTTTCCTATAGATGTTTGGAACAACGAGGGGGTACTTGGTGCAACATAGGTCTCTGGGTTCGTCGGGTGCATGTTCACAAAGTAGTCGTACACGTCAACGATAGTGGTTCGCTCAACGACCTTCAGCGATGGTAGTGGTACATGGCGAGGAACTTGACGTCCATGGTGCCTTCGAGGGTCGATGTTAGAGGTACTTGTTGCCTCGTCGGGCGTAGTCGCACACTTAGTGTATCCGTGTGTAGGGGTACTTGACGTCGTGGTACTTGGCAATCCGGTTCTTGGCGTATCCAAAACAGTTGTCGGTGGTGGAACTTGGCACCGTTGTGGTGGTCGTTCGGGTGCCGTACGTCGTGGTACTTGGTGAAAGAAAACACGGAGGTAGTCCTGGTCCGATGGTCTTGGCAACGTCAAAACTGCCTGCGCATGCCACAACCAAGGTAGTGCAACAAGGCACCGATGAAAGGGGAGAACGGGCGCCGGGCGACTGTGGCGGTGGCTTGCCAGCGGAGTTCATGGGTGTTGGTCGCGGGGAAGGAGAGGCCAGCGTGGAGCTCCTGCGATGAACTTGAGGTGGATCCACCGGGAACGGCGTGGGGCAGTGGAACCTGGACGATGAGGCGACCGGTGGTGGAGCTTGGGTGGGCGGCAGGGAACGGTACTTGGCTGGTGCGGAGCAGAGCAGCAGCGAGGAGGAGAAGGGAGCAGGGGCATGCCGGAGGTGGAGTGGCGCCTGATCGGGAGCGCGCAATGGCCAGGCGAGCAGGAGGCGGGCGCGGGCTAGCTGGAGAAGGAGGTACTGGGCAGCGCGCGACCACGGAGGAGAGGGAGGACGCGGCGGCCAAAGGAGTTGATGGCGACGGGCGGTGCTCCACTCCTCCCAGTGCTCCTTCGGCGAGGAGAGTTGGCAGCGGGGCCGTGGGCGCGGGGCGACGCGCTGGAGAGAAGCGATGAGGGGAGGAAGGGAGAGGCCAGCGTCGAGGAGGTCCGGGAGCAGGGGCGGACGAGGTGCGTGGCACGAGGGCCCTGTTCCTCTGCGTGTGCTGGCGGAGCAGGCTCGTGGTGCTGGGAGGATGGCGATGTCGAGGAGGACGAGGGAGTGAGGGAGGAGTGGGGGTCGGGCAGAGACTGCGGTTCGGGAGGAAAACGAGGGGATCGATGAGATGGGGATAGTGTGCGGTGTTGCGGGAGGGAACGAGAGAATGAGGGGAGTGGGGTTCGGTCGATGTTAGGGTTAGCAAGGGAGAAGGCCGGGCTGACCTTCGGTGCAGATGGGTCTTAGAGGCCGGCGGCTGGGCCTTAGGCCACTTAGGTGGGGAGAGGGAAAAGGCCAGGAGGCCTGCTGGCTGTTGGGCTCCTTCTCTCTCTCTTACTCTTTTCAAAACAGAAAAAGAATAAAGAGAAAGAAAAAAGGGAAGAAAAGAAAGGTTAGAGAAAGAGTTCGGGCACGGGGATAATTTTCCTGGACTCGCAAAAATGTGCACGGTCCACGAAAAATAGGAGAGGCAAGATGAAAGATGTAATTCAAACTCATTTGAATTCAATTCAAATGGGTTTGAACCAGGACTTGGTTTTTACAAGTGTCCAAAAATGTTCGGATTTTTGGTGGAGCTCTGGAATATGATGAAAGGATATATGACAAAGTTAGATACCAAGAGTTGTGATAACAAAGGCATTGGGATTTTTGCAAGTGTGTTAAGGTGAATTCCAAAATAGTGGAATATTTATTATAGCTCCCTAATATTGGGGTATATGTTGTAAAGAGAATCACCACGTGAATTCCCTCAGTTTAAATGGACCGAGGATCCATATGATTTATTTAGTTGAGCTGGAAAAATTAAAGACATGATGACATGATGCAATGCACATGATGCAAAGATGAATGCAACGAACCAAACAAATAAATAACACAGCTGACACGCAAGACATGGAAGGCATCTGAAGCTCCGGTCTTGGGGCGTTACAGCGCGTGTGGATCACACCGTAGGGTTAGTTGTATGTTGATAGGACTATGCATTGGAGGGGAAGAGTGACATACCCTTCTTCCTACCATAGAAATTGATTCATAGGGATTAAAGAGGGACAAATATATCTTAATGCTATGGTTGAGTTTTACCTTAATGAGCTTTAGTAGTTGCGGATGCTTGGTAATAGTCCCAATCATAAGTGCATAGAATTCCAAATAAGGGATGACGTGCTAGCTGTGGCCTCCCCCACATAAAAACTTGCTATCGGTCTAGTAACTTAGCCAATTGCTTATGGACAATTCCACAAATCCTATCACCACTTTTCCACACTCGCTATACTAACCTAATTGTACTTTTAGTAAAACATCACCTAACTTTTATTTTCACGTTCATTATTATCTTGCAAACTTATCCATTTACAGCTACAAAGTACTTCTAGTTTCATACTTGTTCTAGGTAAAGTAAACGTTAAGTGTGCGTAGAGTTGTATTGGTGGTCGATAGAACTTGAAGGGAATATTAATTCTACCTTTAGCTCCTTGTTGGGTTCGACACTCTTATTTATCGAAAAAGCAACAATTGATCCCCTATACTTGTGGGTTATCAGTGAAACACTCTATTGGACAAGATTAACACCAAGTACTCCTCAAATCGCAAAGCAATATATGGGATGCATCAAGATCCCAGAACAACAAGGGAAATAAAGATACAAGGGTAGTTCATCCAGATCTCATGGAGAGATGGGTCTTGAATCCATGTGAGGATCTTCCCTAAGTGGTCTTGAATCCCAAAGGATCTTCTCCGATGGAGGTCTTGAACTCCAATGGAGTGTCCCTCTCTCAAGAGGAATGCCACAAGGGGGATACATGAGCTAACCTTTAATGTCCAGACCTAATCTTAGTTATCTCTAAATGGAGGAGGAAGGAGGGTATATATAGGCCCAAGGCATGAAGGGGTAAGTAGGGGCGAAATGGGAATCCATGGGCAAAGCCCAATAGCTGCACACTGCATTTAAATTCAGCAAAGTGCTTTTAAAGGCACTTAGATGAATTTAAATGCACCTAGTTGCATATATATTCAACAAAGTGCTTGTAAAATCACTTTGCTGAATTTAAATGCAACTAGGTGCATCTAAATTCAGCAAAGTGATTTTACTTAACTAAATTCAGTTAACATGAAGTATACCTTATGCTTCTACTTGTATTTGTTCTTCTTCTTGTTCATCTTGCATATTCATATCTTCATCTTGCATATTTACATCTTCTTCTTCTTCTTGTCCAGGTGGAGTGTAGTTCAGATCTGGGAGAACCATCTTCTCTGTTGTAGAATTGACATTAACAAAGTTAATTTTGGAGCTGGAGTTCAAGAGTTTGTAGTTGGAGCTACAGGTAACCATGTTACTCTACTTTACTCCTAGGAGCTGGAGCTACATGTGGAGTATAGATTCACACTCATTTGACAGTATGCATGTATGATTTCTTTCATGGGAAGTTTATTGGCTTATTGCCATTTGCTGAGTGTTGACTACAAGTGTAACTTCTTTGGCATTTTGAATTCCCTACAGCTGATAGTGTACTCCATATGCAAATTATGCAAATTCCTACTCATGCAAATTGCTGCTGCTATTTACAGTATTGTTGCACTTAATAGTATACTCTTGCTGCCAAATTCATGCAAGCAATTCAAGCAGTATTTTCTACCAAATTCATGCAAACAATTCAAGCATTATTGAATTAAATTTTCCAGAGTACCTTGTCCTTGTAACATGAACCAATTCTCTCTCACAGGGAGAGGAACCTTGCCAATTCTATCAAAGAAACATGCACTACCAGGGCAAAGCCTAGCAGTAGTGCGGCCGCGCTACTGATAAGGCGCTATAGCTAACACTTAGCAGTAGCGCGTTCCTACCCGTGCTACTGTTATAGCTACTTAGCAGTAGCACTATCCATACAAGCACTACTGCTAATCTAACTAGTAGTAGCATTTTTCGTGCCCCGCGCTACCACTATTCTGTTTTTCATTTTTTTTCATTTTTAGTGTATTTATACGCCGTTCTACAAATTTTGATACAGTACCAATTAAGAGGTTGTTATATCATTATGTCCATGATGAATTAATATATCATTGTGAGGAAGAAACATGGATTAGATTCATTTGGACGAATCAAAAGTTGAATTAGGACGGCAATCCTACTAATTTCAACTTCTGGTCACTTTTGATCCATCCACATGAATCTAATCTGCGTTCCTTCCACCTATGGTATAATAACTAATCATGATCATAATAACAAATCATCATGATAATCATGATCAACATCATCATCATATTAATATAAAAGCTCTTGCATCATATCATCACCAACAACACTAGCTAATAATCATCATAGTCATTGCCGCCAACACTATTTAATCATCATAGTCATAGTGTAGCTATCTAATCACCACCAACACTAGCTAATAATAATCATCATAGTCATTACCACCAACACCAGCTATTTAATCATCATAGTCATAGTGTAGCACATCATCATCTTCATACTCATTCTAGCTAGCTAATCACTCCTACTGCTCTCTCTCTCTCTCAGGTAAAATAGCATAGAACATGTGTAGCACTCCTGCTTCATCATATTGGAGCATGCAGATGAACCTGTCTCCTAATTGTGGGTCGCGCTTCTGATTCCTGCCCCTAGTACTTCTCTGGTGTGATCCTTCACAATTTTCCTCCAGTATTTGACTATTAAGACTTGCTCGCTTCGAGAAATCTTGAATGCACTCATATGCAATGTAGGATGTCTTGGCCGTAAGCTAACCATTTTCATGCGACCTTTAGCCTCAATCCAATGAGGCACAACTATCATCGGGAGTCCCTGTTGAAGAACATCGTAGTAACATACTTAGCAATGCAGTTTAGCTTAAAAAACAATGTATGCAAAAGATGCACTGAGGAAAAATAGTAAAATCTTACCATCTTTCCTAAATAGAAGCGACCTTAGTTCAATACGCACACTAGTGGTCGCACGTTTTGAGTACTAATATCTCGAAGTCCGGAAAATAACCTGTCTTGACAGTATCAAGATCCTCAAGCCATGAAACATAGTGACCTATATCCTCACAGTTTAGTTCAGCCCCAGGACAGTAGTAGGTGTTGTCTACCAAGTGCCGGACAGGTTTGCTTGAATGGAAATAAGCTGTCAATAGAAATTAGTTGTCAACTATTTGTAAATAAACAATATAAATTACTTAATAAATATGGTTGAGAAACTCACACAATGGTAGAACTGGAGGCATCTGCACATCGCCCCAGATGTCGATGTTACCTTCAATATCATCTTTCGGACGAATATTAAAGGTGATAAGCATATCTGGCTCAAATGCATAAGACTTGCATAGTGCTCTCAATTTTTGCATTCAAAAAAGGTGTAGGTGTCTGCATTGTATAATTTTACACCAAAAGTATAACCATGCTCGGTCCTCAAGTGAACTCTCTTTACCTTCATACTTTCCATAGTACTGAAACTAATCTTATCCAAGACATAAATTCTTGCATGGCAGGGGATATGCCAGTAGAATAGTTAAAAATTAAAATTATAACTTGAAGCAAAAGAAGCAGAAGTCATGCTTAATTACGAAAAAAAACTTGTCGTTGTGACTTACTGTATCCACTTCGAAGGTCTGATCCAGCTTGATGCTGAAGCGCCTACCACCAACTAGGTGAGGCCTGTCGCATAGGCCGCGCTCGTCTTCGCAGTATTCACACATCACGAATTCCTTTTCGTCCTCAGACATTTCCTATGTTCGTAGTTGAAACATTAATTGAAAATCGATCGAAGGCAACTACCAAGAAGCTCAACACATAGATCACTATTACTCAATATGCAACAGGTTGACTTTAGGTCTGTCGAGCCTTCCTTCCTAAACTCTCATCCCACGTATATGGTGGGCACTCCCTCTCTGATATTGTGACCGTCGGTGATGGTCGTTACTCCTCCTTTCCCTAGTGCATTACAAATATCTAGCACAAGGAAAAGAAGGAGAAGCGACCCCCATGACAACAGTCAGTGTTCTTCTTCTCTCATGTATGGTGGACACTCCCTCACCGTTTCGACCGTCAATGATGGTCGCTACTCCTTCTTCCCCTAGTGCGTAACAAAGTTCTAGCACAAAGAGAAGAAGGAAAAGCGACCCCCACGACAACAGTCGGCATTCTTCCTCTCTCAAAAATATATATGGTGGACACTCTACCTCACTGAAAGACAGACAAGGAGCCGAAACAGACCTAAAGTCAACCCGTTCCATATATCGAGCAATGACATAGAAAAATGCCCTATGGTTTGCCGAAATATCATTGAATTCCCGTTCTGGCAAACCACAAGCACTCGATATGCCCTACATTGTAGCACAAGTCATGCTAAAATTCATGAATTTTTTTGGCATGACCTTTGCTAAAGACAAGACATATCGAGCGCTTGAAATTTGCCAGGATGGAAACGAATCAACATTCCGGCAAAATACAGGCCACTTGGAGGCACATTGCAAACAAAAACACCAAGCCATCCTCTATATTCAGAATGCATCATCATCGATATCAATGACATGTCAACTATATAGCACTACCATTTTCATCATCGACATTTACAACACATCATCATTTGGCTATTCTCACCTAGAGGTCTTAAGGGGTCGATGATGGGGAGGACTGCGGGGATGTGGCAGGGGCAAACTTGATTTCTGCATAAACAAAATATATTAACCACTTTCTATAAATAAACTAATTCTATTAAGCACTTACTATAAATAAACTAATTCTATTAAGCACTTACTATAAATAAACTAGTTCTATTAAGCACTTACTATAAATAAACTAGTTCTATTAAGCACTTGCTATAAATAAACTAGTTCAATTAAGCACTTACTATAAATAACCTAGTTATTTAACATAGCTAGTTAACCTAGATAATCAACCTAATTAAACTAGTTAACCTAGCTAGCCAACCTAGTTAACCTAGCTAGTTTGATTTTTTTACTAATTTACTAAAAAAATCTACTCTATGCAAGAACAGAGTGAGGAGAGATAAGGGAGGGAGGAGGGAGCAGGGGGTGGTGGAAGGGAGCAGGGAGCAGGGGGTAGGGGGAGGAGAGAGGAGGAGGGGGAGGAGGGTGGTGGGAGGAGGGGGCGGCCAGAGGAGGAGGGAGGAGAGAGGAGGATGAGGAGGAGGAGGAGGGAGGAGGGCACGGCAGGAGGAGGGAGGAGGAGGAGGGAGGGGCGCCGCATACCGAGGAAGGAGGAGCGACGGCGGCGGCAATGCAGCAGCGAGGGAGGGCCGAACATTGTCAGCGGTGGAACGGTGAGGGGAGAGTGAGAGTGGGAGTAGAGAGGGGGAGAGAGAGGGGCGACCGGTGGAGAAGATGGGATGGGTTTAGCAGTAGTGCGTTTGAGGCGAAAGAGCTACTGCTAAACTACATAGCAGTAGCGCGTTGCAGGGGAACGCGCTACTACTACACTTTTCCTGGTGGCAACGCTATGGGAATATTAGTAGTAGCGCAGTTTGTCCTTGCCGAGCTACTGCCACTACAAAAAAAAGACACATCCGTGACATTTTGGGCCAAACGAAATTATTTTCTGTCATGCTTATGAGACTTCTATGACGATAATTGTGACAAAACCCGGTACCATCATAGATGTGGTGGGCTCCTACTTCTATGACAAAAAATCATGACAGAAAATGGGCTTTTCATCCTGGGCGAGTCGGAGACGCAGCTGCATGACATTCTTTGGGCCGTCCATGACGGAAAAAACCGTGGTAGAAGCGAGGGCGAGGAAAATATCACAGAGTTCCCGGTTACGGTGGGTGGTCGGGGGCCGAGCGATGCACATTTCTCTCATACACGTATGCACGTGGGTGCGAGGCGTTGGGCTCTAATTGAACCCGAGCGAGGTGTTCGCCTACTGAACTCGAGCGATTGCACTGCAGGCTACGCGTTACTGAACCCAAGCGATCGATCGATCTGGCTGTTAACTGAACCCGGTCGAGCGATTCCTTCGCTACTCCTGCTAACTGAATCCGGTCAATGCTGCCTCTTGATGAACAGTGAGCGTTGTTGGGGAGGGGGGGGGGGGGTAACCTGTGGAGGGGTCGTTGAACAGGACCCCGTGGAGAGGGCTGGTTGAACAGTAGTTGGTGGAGGAGCAGTGGAGGCTAGATGAACAGGAGCCCGTTGATGAACAGTCGCAGGTGGAGGCTGGAAGAGGTCGACGGTGGATTAACAGTAGCCCGTGGAGGTTGGAGGAGGTCGATGGTGGAGATGAACAGTATCCCGTGGAGTCCCCTTTTGCGGTACGCCACACCTCTCCCGATGAACAGGACCCCCGTTTCGACCGTAGCGCTCCAACACAAGTCCGTTTCCTCCGTTTTGCGGTACGCCATATCCCTGCGATCAACAGGACCCCGTTTTGACCGTAGGAGGCCCAAGAGAAGTCTGTTTCCTCTGTTTTGCGATATGCCAGACCCCTCCTGATGAACATGATCCCGTTTCGACCATGGCCGGTCGAACACAAGGCCGTTTCCTCCGTTCTGCGGTATGCCAGACCTCGTTCCGATCGGCTATTCCGTCCAATCCGGTTGGCTCCCGATGAACACGAGGATGCAGTTTCTCCGTTCCGACGAGCCATGTACACGAGCCCTAGCCGTACGTATGCGCGAGTAGGCATTCGAGACCCCACCCGTATGTATCTACGTGGCCGTATTTACTTTCTTGCACCCTAGCTGTACATACGAGCACATGCTACATGCGCGCCCCTACTACGATACGTGCCCTTCCTTACACGGCCACGGTTCATCGCTGCAGCCTGCAGACAGACCGATCGTATGTATGTACATATTCGCGACCAGAATGACACCGCTACGTACGCTGATACGTCTCCAACGTATCTATAATTTTTGTTTGTTCCATGCTATATCATATTCTGTTTTGGACATTATTGGGCTTTATTATACACTTTTATATTATTTTTGGGACTAACCTATTAACCGGAGGCCCAGCCCAGAATTGTTTTTTTTGTGCCTATTTTAGAGTTTCGCAGAAAAATAATATCAAACGGAGTCCAAACGGAATGAAACCTTTGGGAACATGATTTTTGGAACGAACGTGATCCAGAGGACTTGGACCCTACGTCAAGAAAGCAACCAGGAAGGCATGAGGTAGGGGGGTCCGCCTACCCCCCAGGCGCGCCCTCCACCCTCGTGGGGCCCACGTTGCTCCACCGACGTACTTCTTCCTCCTATATATACCTACGTACCCCCAAACTACCAGATACGGAGCCAAAACCCTAATTCCACCGCCGCAACCTTCAGTACCCATGAGATCCCATCTTGGGGCCTTTTCCGAAGCTCCGTCGGAGGGGGCATCGATAACAGAGGGCTTCTACATCAACACCATAGCCTCTCCGATGACGTGTGAGTAGTTTACCTCAGACCTTCGGGTCCATAGTTATTAGCTAGATGGCTTCTTCTCTCTTTTTGGATCTCAATACAATGTTCTCCCCC
>NW_024119296.1:0-11348 GCF_003073215.2 Triticum urartu
AGAAAGGGCTAGTGAGATACCATCTTGTTATATCATATTATGATTGTTTTGAGAAAGTGTTGTCATCCGAGATTTATTATTATTGCTCGCTAGTTGATTATGCCATTGATATGAGTAAACATGATACCTACGAATTATTGTGAATATGGTTAGTTTATAATCTTTGCTGAAAACTTGAATGTTGGCTTTACATATTTACAACAACAAGAGCAAACAGAGTTTGTAGAAGTTTTTCTTCATCACTTTCAGTTTGTCAACTGAATTGCTTGAGGACAAGCAAATGTTTAAACTTGGGGGAGTTGATACGTCTCCATCGTATCTAATTTTCCAAACACTTTTGCCCTTGTTTTGGACTCTAACTTGCATGATTTGAATGGAACTAACCCGGACTGACGCTATTTTCAGCAGAATTGCCATGGTGTCATTTATGTGCAGAAACAAAAGTTCTCGGAATGACCTGAAACTCCGCGGAGAGTCTTTTTGGAAAAAATGAAAAATACTGGCAAAAGATCAAGGCCAGGGGGCCCAAACCCTAGCCACGAGGGTGGGGGGCGCGCCTGCCCCCCTTGGGCGCGCCCCCCCTACCTCGTGGGCCCCCTGGAGCTCCTCCGACCTCGACTCCAACTCTATATATTCACTTTCAAGGAGAAAAAAGGAGAAGGATTCATTGCGTTTTACGGTACGGAGCCGCCGCCAAGCCCTAAAACCTCTCGGGAGGGCTGATTTGGAGTCCGTTCGGGGCTCCGGAGAGGGGAATCTGTCGCCATCGTCATCATCAACCTTCCTCCATCGCCAATTTCATGATGCTCACCCTGAGATTGATGTTGCTATGACTTTGCTATGCTTAATGCTTGTCGCTAGGGCCCGAGTGCCATGATTTCATATCTGAACCTATTATGTTTTCATCAATATATGAGAGTTCTTGATCCTATCTTGCAAGTCTATAGTCACCTACTATGTGTTATGATCCGGCAACCCCGAAGTGACAATAATCGGGACCACTCCCGGTGATGACCGTAGTTTGAGGAGTTCATGTATTCACTATGTATTAATGCTTTGGTGTGGTACTCTATTAAAAGGAGGCCTTAATATCCCTTAGTTTCCATTAGGACCCCGCTGCCATGGGAGGTAGGACAAAAGATGTCATGCAAGTTCTTTTCCATAAGCACGTATGACTATATTCGGAATACATGCCTACATTACATTGATGAATTGGAGCTAGTTCTGTGTCACCCTAGGTTATACTGTTACATGATGAACCGCATTCGGCATAATTCCCTATCACCGATCCATTGCCTACGAGTTTTCCATATATTGTTATTCGCTTATTTACTTTTCAGTTGCTATTGTTACAATCACTACAAAATACCAAAAACATTACTTTTGTTATCATTACCTGTTGCTACCGTTACCACTACTATCATATTACTTTGCTACTAAATACTTTGCTGCAGATATTAAGTTTGCAAGTGTGATTGAATTGACAACTCGGCTGCGAATACTTAAGAATATTCTTTGGCTCCCCTTGTGTCGAATCAATAAATTTGGGTTGAATACTCTACCCTCAAAAAGTGTTGTGATCCCCTATACTTGTGGGTTATCAGTGGACGTGAATGACTATTGAACTAAAGTAAGTGTTATCATTCTTACAGACAGCACATGGACAACACATAAAACCATCCTGTCGTTTGTTTGCCTCAGCCGCACGCAGAAAAGCATGCACGCCATCAATGAATTGGGGAGCGTCGGTAATCGTACATCCATTGCCGGCTCATCTTCATTACACAACACCGAAAAGACCAAATTAATACAAGTTCATACATAAAATTCATACACACTTTTTCTTATAAAACAACATAAAACTATCTAGCTAAAACATTTAAATGCAACAACAAATGCGATCAAGATTGCAACTAAGGTGACAATTGATCCAACAACATAGTGATATCAAGCCTCTTTATTAACGGCATATTTTATAATCTTTCTAACCTTCAAGCACATTGCATCCATCTTGATCTTGTGATCGTCGATGACATCAGCAACATACAACTCCAGTTTCATCTTCTCTAATTTAGCAATGCGAGATGGAAGGACAAAGTTGCTAACCTTTGTGAACACTTGGATAGATGGGGTGCCTTCAAATCTTGACAAATCTTTGGCAAAAATGGAGGTGAGCTCGAGCAAGGGGAAGAACAGAGGGGAGAGAGGGGAAAAACAGAGAGAATGAGCTCAGGCTAGACGAAGGGTTTATCTAGGGACGTCTTTAGTCCTGGTTGGTTATACAAACCGGGATTAAAGGTCCACCTCTAGTCCCGATTTGTGATACAAACAGGGACTAAAGGGGCTCGTGGGGCCCCAGCCTGACACCAGCCTGCCATCACCCCTTTAGTCCAGGTTTGTATCACAAACCGGGACTATAGGTCGCAAATGAACCGGGAGTAATGCATAGCCTTTGTAACCGGGGCTAATGATACCATTAGTCCGGGTCCAAAGCCAGACCGGGACTAATGGACCGAACGAAAGGCCTGTTTTTTACTAGTGTTTGCCAAGTGTATGAACTTCGCTTCTTTATATTACAATTGAGAAGATCACCATCAGGGAAATATTTTGCTCTCAACACCCTTGAACAGAGGAATCCGGCTCAGACAAGAGCCTCCAATATTGCTTAGCTAATAGTGTCAAGTCGAAACAATGTAAATATCTAAAACCCATACCTTCTCTTTCTTTGGGGATACACATCTTCCACCACATAAACCAATGCATATGTTTCTTCAAGTCTTCATCACCCCACCAATATTGGGAAATAGCCGTTGTGATCGCATTACAAATTTTTTTAGGATGTTTGAAGACCGACATTACATAAGACGGGATGGCCTGCACAATAGCTTTTAGCAATACTTCCTTGCCCCCAAAGGACAACAACTTCTACTTCCAACCCCTAGTTCTGCTTAGAACTTTATCAACAAGATGCTGGAAACAGTTTGTTCTGTCAACCCCCACAATCGGTGGCAGCCCCATGTATTTATCCGTGATTGCTTCAACCATAATATTCAGAATTGTACATACTGCTACTCTGGTATTGACAGGTGTACATGGACTAAATAATATGCTTGATTTTGATTGACTCACCAATTGTCCCGAAGCCCCACAATAGTCATCAAGGGCCCGACGAAGACTAGTAGCATTGGCGGCATCCGTTCTCATGAGAATCAAAGAGTCGTCAACGAATAAAACGTGAGACACTGATGGGGCATCACGGCACATCTTTACTCTGACCAAATTACCAGCCTCCTCCTCATGCATAATCAAACTAGAAAGGCCCTCGGCACACAAAAGAAACAAATACGGTGATAGAGGATCACCCTGACGGAGACCCCGGGAAGGGAGAAAGTACTCAGAAAGAGAATTATTTACTCGAACCTGGTACTTCACGGATCTAACACATTCCCTGATAAGTGATACCCACTAAGACGTGAATCCCAGGTGCTAAGATTACCTCTTCATTGGAGTCCCCCACGTTGGATGCATGCATGCATCAAACAGAAGAGGCGATGTGTGAGGGGAGTTGCTAATGTGCCAGCCCAATCTGGTGCCTTTAGGTTTGCTTTCCTTTTTCCTCTTCCGTTTTCTAGCTAGGGTTTCCCAAAAATCCGACCGTTCATTTTTTGAAGGATCTAAATAAAAAAACATTTAAAAAATACAAGAAATATTAAGAAATGTTCTGTGAAAAAAACGTTAACTGTATATTGAAAAACTTTTAGCGCATATAAAAAATGTTCATTGTGCATTAAAAATATATTCAATGTGTTTAAAAAATATGTATATTAAAAATAAAATCGGTGTGCATTTGACAAATGTCCACCATATATTAGAAAATATTTCTAATGTAAAAACTTTAAAAATAAAATGTGCAAGAAGAAAAACCGAATTGTAAAAAGGGAACCAAAAATTGAAACTAAAAAAGAAAAAAAACAGACAAGAAACAAAACGAAAGAAAAACAAGTAGTAGATAGTCACACACAAAAAAACATAACGAATGCACGTGAACAGGGCGAGTCCACCTGGATCTGCTGCAAGCGTGGTCTCGTCTATGTGTCGCCTATGGGCCACAAATAGGTTCTACCAAAGCATAGGTAACATAAAGGCTATTGGGTAATCTCAGGGTGGGCCACTGCCCACCTTGTAGACTCCCTAGATCCTCCACTACAAGGCTGTCAAATATATATGACAAGATGTTGTTTCTAAAAAATGGCAAGATGTTATGCGATATTTGGATTTTTTTGTTGTTGTGCTTAAAGACTCAACCTGGGCCATTTTTCTTGCGAGAGAAATTTTCAATCTATTTATCAATAATGGGAGTATAGAGAACACTAGAGGTAATAAAAATTGCAAGCAGGTCCATGGACCATGAAGCGGCGAATACAAGCATTGGAGCGAGTCCAAGGTGCGCCGCCGTCATCGCTTCTCCCTCTTCGGAGCCGGGTAAAACTTATTGTAGTAGACAGTAGGGAAGTTGCGTTAAGGCCCCAGAGGACCAACGCAATAGAGCAGCAACCATAGCCGATGAAGAGAGTTGTAGATTGGAAAGATCAAACATGTAACCACACGAACAAAGACGGACAAAAACTGGATCCAAATAGATCCACCTAAGACTAGCACCGACCGACTCCCGCTAGATCCGACGAAGACACACCTCCATACTGTTGGAGTTAAACACGAATAGTATGTCACGTGTCCGATTCCGTGTACGATACACGAGTCCGTGTTGGCTTCAAAGTCATTACCGAGTAGGATTGCTAGTAGACATAGGTTAGCTACTAGTATATATACTTGACTACCCCTGTAAACTTTGAACCACCATGGAATAAAGAAAAGCAACAGGAGCGACACGCCCCTGCGGCCATCAAACAATCTGAGTACGTGCATCGCTGAGTGCTTGATCGATCAAAGTATAGATCGATTGGCTGGTTGTCTACGTGCCTGTATTGTGTGTTGTTCCGGCCAGAAGTACTAGTATTAGTACTACACGTTCACGGAAGGATAGATTGCTAGCTTGAGGCTAGCTTTACACTGAGGGTGGTCTATCACAAGCCAGCGTTGCTTTGTCGGCGTCTGTCGTCGGTCGCCGCCTGTCGCCGGAAAGTACTCGGCGACGTGGTCTGGGCCAACAATTGGTATCAGAGCAAAGTTGATCTTCTAGTAACAGAGGATCATGTCGGACGACGAGAAGACCAAGCAGCTGACGGAGTACTCCGGTGTGGCTAAAGTAATTGCTGCTCCGACGAGCACTAGTAGAAAAAGGGTCAAACGTGAAGCACATTAGTGCCGGTTTGTATTTGAGCCGGTACTAATGGTACCATTAGTGCCGGTTCGAACGGATTTGCATTAATGCCGGTTCATGTTGAACCTTTAGTACCGGTTCGTGGCACGAACCGGCAGTAAAGGGGTGGTGGCAGGCTGGCGTCAGGCCGGGGCCCCACGATCACCTTTAGTACAGGTTCGTGGCACGGACTGGTACTAAAGGTCTAACCCCGGTACTAAAGGGGTCAAACCCTGTTACTAAATAATCCCGTTACGGGGCTTTTAAGTTACGGGGCTTTTAAGATCTAGAGTGGAAAAAATTGAAAAATATTCAAACAGTGGGCAAACTGTGGTCAAACAATGGTCAAACTAATTATTCTAGAATATTAGTGTTACTAAATAATTATTGTTTTTAAAACAATAGTTTCAAACTCAAACAGTGAAATGTGTCACTTCATGCTCAAGCAAAATTCCTGAAGGTTAATAGGATTGACATCTTACTATTGTCAGGAAAACAACAAGTGCAGACTCGGAAACGAAGGAGAATAGAACCTGAAAGTTAAGCGTGCTCGGGCTGGAGTAATGAGAGGGATGGGTGACCGGTCGGGAAGTTAGATGATTTGGAATGAGTGATCCACACTTGAGTAGTTAAGAGAGGTGATTAGAGACTAAATCATCAAATAATTTAGAAAAATTAAAAATAAAAAAAACAAAATTTTTTTCCAAAAATTTCAAAAAAAAACCTTTAGTACCGGTTGGTAACACCAATCGGTACTAAAGGTCCCCCGTACCAGGGCGCGAGCTCACGCCACGTGGTGGCACTTTAGCGCCGGTTCGTGCCGAACCGGTACTAAAGGGGGGGCCTTTAGTGCCCTTTAGTGCCGAAACCTTAGTGCCGGTTCCATAACCGGCACTAAAGGCCCTTACAAACCGGTACTAATGGTCCGTTTTCTACTAGTGGAGATCGGAGTATCCACGATTCGACTGTGGGAACTTCGTGGAGTGGGCGCTCGAGGCCAATGAGCTCTGGGAAGCCGTCGACCCCGGCGGTGAGGAGTACCTGAAGGGTGGTGCCTTGTATCGGAAGGATCGCCAGGCTATCACGGCCATCTGCTCGGTGATGCCGGTGGACATGCAGCAACATCTAATCTCAAAGACATTAAGCATGGGACACGCTCAAGACTTTGCATCTAGGGCACTCGCGTGTGCGCGAGGCGAACTTGCAAACTTTGCTGAAAAGTTATGAGAATCTGAGGATGGGAGAAGATGAGACGGTGGATGCCTTCGCAACAAGGGTCGCCTCGATGGTAAACGGGATTCGTGGTCTCGGAGAGAAGTTGGAGGACATCTCCGTGGTTCGGCGTTTCCTACGTGCCGCTCCACCGCGCTACATGCCGATTGTGTCAGCGATCGAGCAGTGTGTTGATCTCAAGACTCTCACTTTGGATGATCTGGTTGGTCGCTTCAAGGCCCATGATGAGCGGATGAAGTTGAGTTACGGCGACGCGAAACAGGATGAGTACCTGATGCTTACGCGTGCTCAGTGGCAGGCATTGGTTTCCAAGGAGAACAATTTCGACAAGGCGTCCGGTAGCGGCGGAAAGTACCGTCCCGCAAAGGACACCGACGAACAGTCGGAGAAGCCAAGAAAGAAAGAGTTCGACAAGAGGAAGATCCGTTGTCACAACTGTAATCTGCTCGGACACTTCAAGTCGGAGTGTAAGAATCCCCAGAAGGAGAAGGCGCTCATGGCCCAGCTAGGAGATGAAGGTGACATGATGTTGATGTGTGAACTCGTGGACAAGGAGGATACAATTCTTCAAGTGTCGGCTAAAGAAATTGTCGCGCTCCATGAAGAAAAAGTTCACTATCAAGATCGTGGTTCGGAAACTCGTGTCGATGCTACGGACGCGGAGGGTGATTCCGAAACCTACATCGATGTTACGGGCATAAGTGCTAATTTCGTTGGAGCGGATGCAGCAATTGCCGCGTGTGCTCGGCCATGGAGAAGCAGTCTTCGTGCGGCGCGTATAGAAAAATCGAAGGCGTACGTGGCGCCAAAAGTCCACGAAGAAACAGTAGATGTAAATGCTACGGACACAGGAGAAAATTCTAAAGCTCGCATTGAAGATACTGACGCGGGTGTTACATCTTCAAGCACTGGTGTGAAGGCAGACACTGAAGGTGGTGATGTTGATGCAAAGGCACACCAACGTACAACATTGAAAGAAGTCTCGGTCACTGGTGCAGCTAGCTCGATGGTTTCTGCCAGCAAGCAAAGACCGGTATTGTGTACTAGCCATGGAAGTCCAGCTAGAGGCGTAATGAACGGGGCAAGTTGCAGCCCTGGAACAGACCATGACAGAAGTCCAGCCAAAGGTTGTAGTCCATGTGTTACACCAGTGACAGGAAGCCTAGCTACAGAAGCTTGGGATGGTATTTTTGCTTCGTCAAAAGGAATGCATGAAGCAGAAAACTCTGTATCATCTCCAAAATTACACGAGAAAAGGACATCATCATCTACACCTAAGCATCTCGGACTGGTGTTCGACATACATCCGGAGAAGTTTCTTCGGACAATTGACCCGGAAAAGATGAAAATGTGTGAGAGATGGTGTCTAGGAAGCGCCAAGGAACCGGCGAAATTTGAGGACGTAAATACGAAGGAGTGTTGGCGTCGGGCTATGGAAGAGGAGTTTAGGTCAATCCACGACAACAATGTATGTGAGATTGTGGATCTTCCCAAAGATGAAGAAGTCATGGATCTCAAGTGGGAGTTTAGGATCAAGAATGACGCCGAAGGGTGCGTGAAGCACAAAGCGAGGCTAGTAGCCAAAGAGTACGTGCAAGAGAAAGGTGTGGACTTCGAAGAAGTGTTCGTTCCTATTGCAAAGATGGAATCAATGAGACTACTCATCGCTCTCGCGGTTCAGGAATCATGGAAGATACATCACATGGATGTAAAATCCGGCTTTTGAATTGTGAGTTAGAAGGAGATGTGTATGTGAATCAGTCACTGGGATTCATCAAAGAGGGAGAGGAACACAAGGTACTTAAGCTACACAAAGTCTTGTACAGGCTACGACAAGGCTCTCGGGCGTGGAACATCAAACTTGACCAGACGATGATTTCTCTTGGATTTGAGAAAGCCCCACTAGAGCATACGATGTACAAAGAGAGGTGAAGGAAGGGATCGTCTACTAGTTGGCATCTACGTCGACGACCTGTTGATAACTGAAGCAGATGAAGAGGTGATTGCAACGTTCAAGCTACAAATGAAGGAGCTTTTCAAGATGGATGATCTAGGTTTATTGAGTTGCAACCTCGGGATCGAGGTAAATCAAAAACCAGAGGGGATCACACTATGCCAGGAGGCATACACAAGGAAGGTACTTGAAAGCCGTGGCATGAAAGATTGCAATCACATTCTCGCTTCAATGGAACCTCGTCTTGAGCTGAGCAAGAAGGAGATGGTGAGACTACTTGGCTATAGTGGTAGTGACAAGGAAGGGATTGTTGACGACCGTAAGAGTACCTCGGACCTGACATATTTCCTTGGTGGAAGTATAGTAAGCTGGCTATCAGGGAAGCATAAAGTGATGACATCGACTTCAAGTGAAGCAAAGTGTCAAGATGTGTGGTTAGGGAGACTACACGGTGATCTCATGGAGCGAGATCCAGAACAAGTGGTGCTCAACATTGACAATGAGTCTATAACTTTTCCATCCGAGGATCCAGTGCGGCATGAAAGGAGCAAGCACATTGATACGGTGTATCACTACATAAAGAACTGCGTGGAAGAAGGAAAGACGGAGGTCAACTACAACTGCACCGATGATCAGCTTGCGGACATCCAGACCAAGGCTTTGGATCGAGAGAAGTTTTTGGAAATGTGAAGAAGAATCGGCGTCCGAGCTGTAACGTAACGGCGTCGTGTTTAGGGGGGTGATTGTTGGAGTTAAACACGAATAGTATGTCACGTGTCCGATTCCGTGTACGATACACGAGTCCGTGTTGGCTTCAAAGTCATTACTGAGTAGGATTGCTAGTAGACATAGGTTAGCTACTAGTATATATGCTTGACTACCCCTGTAAACTTTGAACCACCGTGGAATAAAGAAAAGCAACAGGAGCGACACGCCCCTGCGGCCATCAAACAATCTGAGTACGTGCATCGCTGAGTGCTTGATCGATCAAAGTATAGATCGATTGGCTGGTTGTCTACGTGCATGTATTGTGTGTTGTTCCGGCCAGAAGTACTAGTATTAGTACTACACGTTCACGGAAGGATACATTGCTAGCTTGAGGCTAGCTTTACACTGAGGGTGGTCTATCACAAGCCAGCGTTGCTTCGTCGGCGTCTGTCGTCGGTCGCCACCTGTCGCCGGAAAGTACTCGGCGATGTGGTCTGGGCCAACACACACGTCCTTCTACAATGCTATTCACACCATCAGGACAGGGATCCGACGTCGGAGACATTATTCTTGCTGAGGGACATCGCCACCGTCACACAACCCTAACCAAGACGCTGAACCTAACAAAAACAAAAACAGGGTCCCTCCCGCTGACTGGAGGCCAAGATCCTCCGCAACTCCACGGCCAAAAGGCCATCAGAGGTGGCGTGGATCGGCGGCGACGGCTAGAAGAGGAAGAAGACTTTTCTTGAGGAGGAGGAAAGGAGGTTGTATGCTCTCAACCAGGGCCATTGTGGCCAGAATTACATAAGTTCATGAGTTCCGCAGTGCAAGAACCTATCCAAACAACAGTTATATGTCCGATTATGTCATATATTGACATAAAATTACCAGTGTTCCGACTACAACCGATATGATCAATACAACCTATGTGAGCACCATGCACTAGGGGCTTTAATCTCTTCACCATGGAAATCAAAGCATGATCTATCAATGTTGTCACCTTGAATCAAGTTCTCCTCTCTGATTCCTGTAAGATTGGAAACTTGCATCACTCGAGGGGAAGCTCAACACCTTCCATTATAGCCATCAGTTCACCTTCTAGAGGATTGTGTCATGCGAATTATTGGCGACAAGCAGAAATCATGATGCATCCCATATTATTCTGCATGGTCATCCATGTTCCCACATTGGAATAACAAAAATAAAAGAATGCCTTTGCCCACCCCTCGGGTGGAGGTTTCCACGTTGCAACTGCCTGCGACCGAATATCCTTCACCACATGCAGTCGACGTGAAGCCATCATCATATGATATAACACCTTTGCCCTTGACCTCATCCTTCAAGGGATGTTGAGCGATGGATAGAGGCGAGTCAAGGTAGTTGCATAAGAATCTTGTCAACACTTCAACTAGTGGGTTTGGTTTGTCATGACCTATCTCGTTTATGCAGTGCTAACTACGCCGTAAAACCATTCTGAAAGATCGCTGGCTACACAAAATAAACATTCAGCGCCGGTGTTCTTGATTTGTGTCGCTCTGGGAGTCGCCAAAGTTCCACCATTACACGCCATAAAATGACAGCATGGGGGGTACACTGGTAGAAAAAGGGCATGTTGTCCCGGTTCGTAAGGGCCTTTTGTCCCGGTTCTGGAACCGGGACTAAAGGGTCGGTACTAATGCCCTGTCCCTTTAGTCCCGGTTCAATCCAGAACCGGGACAGATGGGCCTCCACGTGGCCTGTGCGCGGAGCCCAGGCAGGAGACCCTTTGGTCCCGGTTGGTGGCACCAACCGGGACCAATAGGCGTCCGCGCGTCAGCATTTCTGTGGTTGGGTTTTTGTTTTTTTTGAAAGGGGGGTGTTTGGGGGTTTTGGGGGGTTAATTTAGGTGTTTCATATATTCTGTTAGCTAGCTATAATTAATAGAGAGAAGTGTCCTCTCTTATGTCCGTGCTTGGTCGACACTACGTACTATACATACGTATAGAGAGGACTAGACACGCTAGCTAGCTAGTAAGCAAACGAAGGAAACAGAAGATCGTCATGAACATATATGCATACAGAGAGAAGTGATATCAACCACTTCTCTTTCTCTGAGAGATTGGTCAAACAACAAGTTCTCGTATATCTATC
>NW_024119297.1:0-31936 GCF_003073215.2 Triticum urartu
GAGTACGACTCCATCAACCCCGTTCTCTTGAACGCTTCCGCGCGCGATCTACAAGGGTATGTAGATGCACTCCTCTCTCCCTCGTTGCTAGATGACTCCATAGATTGATCTTGGTGATGCATAGAAAATTTTAAAATTCTGCTACATTCCCCAACACTTGTGGCACAGCTCCGAGGAGAGGGTTGCAGTCGACCTGCACCTCGTCGTCCTTATGGATAGGGATGGAGCGCACGTTGTACTTGTGGCGTAGCTCCGAGGCGAAGGTTCCATCCGACCTGCACCTCGTTGTCCTTGCAGATAGGGATGGAGCGCATGTTGTACTTGTGGCGCAGCTCTAAAGAGAAGGTTGCATTCGACCTGCACCTCGTCATCCTTGCGGATAGGGATGGAGCGCATGTTGTACTTGTGGCGCAGCTCCGAGGAGAGAGTTGCAGTCGACCTGCATCTCGTCGTCTTAGGCGAGTACTGGACTGCAGCTAAGCCCCCAAGTGTGAGGTTTGCTCATCACTCGGTAGGATTTTTAAAACTTGGGCGAGTACTGGACTGCGGCTAAGCCCCCGAGTGTGAGGTTTGCTCATCACTCTGTAGGATTTTTAATACTTAGGCGAGTACTGGATTGCAGCTAAGCCTCCGAGTGTGAGGTTTGCTCATCACTCGGTAGGATTTTTAAAACTTAGGCGAGTACTGGACTGCAGCTAAGCCCCGAGTGTGAGGTTTGCTCATCACTCGGTAGGATTTTTAATACTTAGGCGAGTACTGGACTGCAGCGAAGCCCCCGATTGTGAGGTTTGCTCAGCACTCGGTAGGATTTTTAATACTTAGGCGAGTACTGGACTGCAGCCAAGCCTCGGAGTGTGAGGTTTGTTCATCACTCGGTAGGATTTTTAAAACTTAGGCGAGTACTGGACTGTAGCTAAGCCCCCGAGTGTGAGGTTTGCTCATCACTCGGTAGGATTTTTAATACTTAGGCGAGTATTGGACTGCAGCTAAGCCCCTGAGTGTGAGGTTTGCTCATCACTCGGTAGGATTTTTAATACTTAGGCGAGTACTGAACTACAGCTAAGCCTCCGAGTGTGAGGTTTGCTCATCACTCGGTAGGATTTTTAATACTTAGGCGAGTACTGGACTGCCGCTAAGCCCCCGAGTGAGAGGCTTGCTCATCACTCGGGAGGGTTTTTAAAAAAAACTTAGGCGGGTACTGGACTGCCGCTAAGCCCCCGAGTGAGAGGCTTGCTCATCACTCGGGAGGGTTTTTTAAACTTAGGCGAGTACTGGACTGCAGCTAAGCCCCCGAGTGAGAGGCTTGCTCATCACTCGGTAGGATTTTAAAAAAAAACTTAGGCGGGTACTGGACTGCCGCTAAGCCCCCGAGTGAGAGGCTTGCTCATCACTCGGTAGGATTTTTTAAACTTAGGCGAGTACTGGACTGCAGCTAAGCCCCCGAGTGAGAGGCTTGCTCATCACTCGGTAGGATTTTTTAAACTTAGGCGAGTACTAAACTGCAGCTAAGCCCCTGAGTGAGAAACTTGTTCACCACTTGGTAGGATTTTTGAAACTTAGGCGAACGGATTCGCAGCTAAGCCTCCGAGTGGGAGGCTTGCTCACCACTCGGCAGGATTTTTTTTAAACTTAGGCGTAGGCGAACGGATTCGCAGCTAAGCCACCCACTGGGGGATTTTAGACACAAACCTAAGTAATCGACAATCATTTTAGAAGACTGTAAAACTCTTGTCTTTGATAAACAAACTACAAATGTGCTTCTTATTACATCTCAACAGATGGAGTGCTTAAGTATAAAAGGGGCAGAGTAGCTCCGCATTCCAAGCGCGCTGCTCGTCTTTCTTGTGCTCGACGTTATAGAGGTGGTACGCTCCGTTGTGGAGCACTATCGTGACAACGAAGGGGTCTTCCCAGGAAGGAGCAAGCTTGTGTGGTTTCAACTGATCCAATCGAAGAACCAAGTCTCCCTCTTGAAATGCTCGACCCCTTATGTTTCTGGTGTGGAATCGACGCATATCTTGTGAATAAATGGTCGATCGGATCAAGGCCATCTCCCTTTCTTCCTCCAGGAGATCAACCGCATCTTGTCGTGCCTGTTCTGCGTCTTCTTCTGAGAAAAGCTCGACTCGGGGAGCATTGTGGAGCAAGTCACTCGGAAGTACAGCTTCGGCTCCATAAACCAAGAAAAAGGGAGTTCTGCCAGTCGACCGATTGGGAGTTCTCCTCGGTCCCCACAATACCGATGGAAGTTCATCGACCCAAGCTCCTGCTGTGTGTTTGAGATCACGCATCAGTCGGGGTTTTAGTCCTTTGAGAATCAATCCATTTGCTCTTTCAGCTTGCCCATTCGACTGGGGGTAGGTAACTGAAGCATAGTCGACTCGAGTACCTTGAGAAGCACAGTAAGTTCTGAACTCATCAGAATCGAAGTTTGACCCGTTGTTAGTGATGATGCTGTGTGGAACACCATATCTGAATGTTAATTCTCTGATGAAGCTGACAGCAGTGCTGGCTTCAAGGTTCTTGATAGGCTTGGCTTCAATCCATTTGGTGAACTTGTCGACTGCTACAAGCACATGAGTGATCCACTCCTACCAGTCCTCAGAGGTCCAACCATATCCAATCTCCAAACAGCAAAAGGCCAGACGATTGGAATGGTCTTCAAGGCCGACGCAGGCTTGTGAGACATGTTGGAGTAAAACTGGCAACCTTCACATTTGTCAACTATTTTTTTGCCATCTCATTTTCCTATGGCCAGTAAAATCTCGCTCGGTATGCTTTGGCCACAATGGTCCGATAGGACACATGGTGACCACAGGTCCCTGAGTGGATGTCATTGAGGATCACTCGACCTTCTTCAGGTGTTATGAATTTTTGAAGACTCCAGTCACACTTTCTCTGAACAACTGTCCTCTTATCACGGTAAAGGCTTTGGATCGACGGATGATCTGTCCAGCCTCTTCTTCATCCTCTGGGAGTTCCTTTCTAAGAATGTACGCGATATATGGTATTGTCTAATCGGGAGTGATGACCAAAACCTCCATGATCAAATCGACCATGGCTGGGACCTCAATTTCAGTCGGATCAGTGGCACTCTTTTGTTGCGGGGGCTCTTCAGTGAAAGGATCTTCTTGAACTAAAGGTGTATGAATATGTTCCAGGAACACATTGCTGGGAATGGCTTCCCTCTTGGAACTTATCTTTGCTAGATCATCAGTTGCTTGATTTTTCAGTCGGGGTATGTGATGGAGCTCCAACCCCTCAAACCTCTTTTCTAACTTTCTCACTGCATTGCAATAACCAGTCATAGCTGGGCTTTTGACGTCCCACTCCTTCATCACCTAATTGACCACTAAATCCGAGTCGCCATAGACCATGAGGCGACGGACGCCGAGTGAAATGGCCATACGCAACCGTACAGAAGTGCCTCATATTCGGCTTCGTTGTTGGAAGAGTCAAAGTGAATCTGGAGAACATAGCTGAGTTTGTCACCGCGAGGGGATACCAACACCACCCAGCACCGGATCCTTTCAGCATCTTGGAGCCATCGAAGAACATGGTCCAATGTTCTGAGTGAATTTGGGCTGGAAGTTGCTGTTCGATCCACTCGGCGAGGAAATCTGCTATTGCTTGGGACTTGATAGCTTTATTTGCCTCAAACTTGATGTCCAGGGGAAGGAGTTCAATCGCCCACTTTTCCACTCGACCAGTTGCACCTCTGTTGTTCAGAATCTCTGATAATGGAGCGTCGCTGACGACTGTAATGGAATGATCAGAGAAATAGTGTGCAACCTTCTTTGTGGTCATGTAAATCCCATAAACAAGCTTCTGATAGTGTGGATATCTTTGCTTCGATGGAGTCAGAACTTTAGAAACGTAATATACTTGGCGCTGAACTTTATAGGATTTTCCTTCTTCTTCCTGCTCGATCGTGAGTACTGTACTGACAACTTGTCCAATGGCTGCAATATAAAGAAGTAAAGGCTCTTTGCTGATTGGTGCAGCAAGCACCAGCTGGGTGGAAAGCAGGGCTTTGAGCTCTGCAAACACTGCATCAGCTTCGGGAGTCCACTCGAACTTATCAGACTTCTTCATCAGTCGGTAAAGGGGCAATGCCTTTTCACCGAGGCGAGAAATGAATCGACTCAAGGCGGCCAAACAATCAGTAAGCTTCTGGACATCGTGCACACGCACAAGGCATTTCATCTGAAGTATAGCACCAACTTTCTCTGGGTTAGCGTCGATCCCTTGTTCGGAAACAAGGAAACCGAGTAACTTTCCGCCAGGAACTCCGAATGTGCACTTTGATGGAATAAGCTTGATATCATATCTTCTGAGGTTGGCAAAGGTTTCAGCAAGGTCAGCCAGCAAGTCGGAACCCTTACGTGACTTGACCACAATGTCATCCATGTATGCTTCCACATTCCGACTGATTTGAGTGAGCAGACACTTCTGGATCATCCTCATGAATGTGGCTCCGGCATTCTTCAGGACGAATGGCATGGTGACATAACAGAAGCATCCGAATGGAGTGATGAAAGCTGTTTTTATCTCATCGGGTCCATACAGTCGGATCTGATGGTACCCGGCATAAGCGTCCAAAAAAGACAAATGCTCACACCCCACAGTCGAGTCGACGATTTGGTCGATGCGGGGGAGAGGAAAATGATCTTTCGGGCAAGCCTGATTGATATGCTTGAAGTCAATGCACATGCGAAGTGACTCGTCTTTCGGGGGGCCCGTGTCAACAGTGGCGAGCCACTCGGAGTGGTAGATTTCTCGGATGAACTCAGCTGCCAGGAGCCGAGCCACTTCCTCACCAATTGCTTTTCTCTTCTGGAAGGCGGACCGTCGGAGATGTTCCTTGACATGTTTCACTTTTGGGTCTACTCGCAAATGATGCTCAGCCAGTCCCCTGGGTACACCCAGCATGTCAGAAGGATTCCATGCAAAGATGTCCCAGTTCTCACGGAGGAACTGGATGAGCGCTTCTTCCTATTTGCTGTCGAGTGTCGTTGAATATCAGTCAGAGCAACATTGTGATCGGTCGGGTGAATATGAATCGGTTTCGTTTCTCCAGACGACTGAAATGCAGAGTCTGTGGCAGGCTTCTTAGCTCGTAGCAAATCACTCGGATCTGCATTTTTCTGGTACTCTTGCAATTCTACTACTGCCATTTGTCCATCGACAATTTTTGAGCCATTCTGGAAGCACGCTTCTGCCTTCTGTCGGTTGCCAGTGATAGTGATCACCCCTCTGGGACCAGGCATCTTCAATTTGAGATACACGTAACATGGTCGAGCCATAAAACATGCATAAGAGGGCCTACCCAGAATAGCATGGTAAGCACTCTTGAAGTCCACCACTTCAAATGTCAACTTCTCCTTGCGGTAATTCTTGGAATCACCAAAAACCACGTTAAGGGTGATCTGGCCGAGTGACTGGGCCTTCTTGCTAGGTATAACTCCATGGAAACTCATATTGCTTTCGCTAAGCTTGGACATCAGAATGCCCATCCCTTTCAGAGTTTCAGCATAAAGGATATTTAGACCACTGCCACCATCCATCAGTACCTTAGTCAGTCGAGTGCCTTCAACAATAGGGTCAACTACCAGCGCTTGCCTCCCAGGGGTGGCTATATGTGCTGGATGATCTGACTGGTCGAATGTGATGGCAGTCTGGGACCACTTCAGATAACTGGGTGTCGCCGGAGCAACCATGTTCACCTCTCTGTTAATAACTTTCAATCGACTTTTTCTCTCAACATCAGCAAAAATCATCAGAGTGGAATTGACATTTGGAAAACCATCATCATCTTCTTCCCTTTACTCACCCTTGTCTGACTCCTTTTCCTTCTCCTTGGGTTGTTTCTCTCAGAACTGCTGGATCAGGAGACGACACTGTCGAGTGGTGTGCTTAGGGTAAATGAGATTCCCCTCTTCATCTTTTTTGGTATGAATGTGGCATGGTAAATCCAACACATCATTCCCATCTTGATCTTTAACCTTCTTGGGAGTCCAGGGCCCTTTGGGCTTCCCCTTGAATTTCCCTTGGGCCACAACTAAAGCTTCTCCAGGAGCAGTTGGTTCGGCCTTGCGCTTCTGTTTCCGACTGGAATTCCCTCCTCTGGTTTCTTGGGCGACTGTTTTGTGTTTGCCGCTCCGGAGTCGGTCTTCCTCTTCACCATTGGCATGCTTGGTGGCAATCTCCATCATTCGACTCAGGGACATATCTCCTGTCCGACCGAACTTCAGGTTCAACTATCTGTACTTAACACCTTCCTTGAAGGCACAAAATGCTTGGTGATCCGACACATTCTCCACTGTGTGGTGCAATGTGATCCATCTCTGGATATAATCTCTCAAGGTTTCATTCGGCTTCTGCACACAAGACAGCAACTCTGTCAACCCCGCCGGCCTTTTGCATGTACCTTCAAAGGTTCTAACAAACACTCGGGCAAGTTCCTCCCAACTATATATGCTGCCAGGCGCTAACTGATTCAACCACGCTCTGGCTGAGCCCTCCAACATCAAAGGAAGGTGCTTCATGTCCAATTCATCATTGCCGCTACCGATCTGCACAGCCACTCGGTAGTCCTCAAGCCAAGTGTCAGGCTTGGACTCGCCAGTGAACTTGCTGACTCCAGTCGCCAACCTGAAATTAGGAGGAATCACTGCTGCTCTGATGGCCCTGCTGAAACACTCGGGACCTGAAACATGCACCCTCCTTCCAGTCGGATAATCTCTATCATGGCCCTCTCTGAGTGCCCTGTTCCTGTCGACCAGACCTTGAACAAGAATAGATGTCGCATCAAAGCCTGGCTCTCTGGGGTCAACTAGAATTCTTCGTTCGCCGCTATGGGGGCGCCTGTCCTCTTCTCGCCGATGCACATATGACCCACTCCTCGGAGGAGGCGTGGGCACTCGACGACGGTCATCGTGGTCGACTCGATGATCATACTGCTCACGGTTCCTGTACTGATCCTGCCGGTGCCCATGTCCCTCACACCGCGGAGGCGATCTTGGGCTGTGAGCAGATTGGACAGTGTCTGCCACCACAGATCTGGTATGAATCCTATTCCGCGACTGAGATACTACTGTATTCTGCTCTCCTGCTACCCGGAGTAAAGCCCGGATCTGCATCAAACCTCGGCCAGCTTCCGACTGGGAAGGCTGAATTGACTCTGCTATTCGGGCTGCAGCTGTGAGATTCTGGATCAGAGTTCGGTATACCTGAGTCAGAGGCAGAAAAAGTTTTCGTCGATTGGACTCAGGAATCCGCTGCCGAGCACGCTCGTCGAGTGCGCGCTGGAGGTTCTCCAGTCGAGTGCGCTTAGCCAAGTTGGCCAGGTGCGCCTCCTCCAAGGCCGGGGCCTCGGGGGTTTCTCCAACGATACGAGTGTGAAGTGCATCCATATTGCGGCGGCGAAGATCTTCCCTCTGCTACGAAGAGACGGGTTCGGGGCGGTACTCCTCGTGGACGCGTGACGGATCACCGACGCCATCGCCACCATCATCGCGGGGGAAGCCAGGAGGACTGCGTGGTCCATTGACCATCAATACTTCCGCCGCGGGGTCAGTGCTGTCGCACTCGGATGCAGTCTCGACGGAGCCAGTCGAACAGGCCATAGAGAGTTTCATCGGGCTCGATCGCCGCGATTTGTGGGGTGGCAAATTGGCGGGCCACCGCATGCCTCACCCACCACTGGAGTCGTGACCGACCGGATCGCTTGCACCGACGAGCAGCGGGGAGCGAGGACGCCGTAGGAGCCGACTGATACTGAGTCGACGGTTGTCGAAGAAGGACGCCACGGACGCACGCGCGGAAGTGCGTTGCCCCACGGACGGGGAGCACGTCGACGTCGAGTGGAGCCTCGTGGAGCCAAGCGGAGCCGTCGGCGATGAAGACGAGCGCGCCAAGACGGATCTCACGGCCCTCAGCCAATCCTTTGTCGGAAACCATGATTATGGGAATCGGAAAAATCGCAACTTCTCCAACAAACTGCTAAAACACCGGCCCCACGGTGGGCGCCAACTGTCGTGGATCTAATACTGACAGTAGAATGGGGGGTAGGTATGAGGAGGCAAGATCCTAGCTATGGAGTAGTTGTACACACGAGTTTACGAGTTCAGGCCCTTCACGGAGGAAGTAACAACCCTACGTCTCAGTGCCCGGAGGCGGTCGACTGGATTGTGTATATGTGTGTGTTTACAAAGGATGCGAACCCTTCCCACAGAGGAGGGGGTGGTTTATATAGAGTGCACTGGGACCCCAGCTCCCCTCCGTTACACAGGGTTCAATGTACATTAAGAGTGGAACGTTACTGGTAACTCTAGCAATTAAGTGATATAAATGATAATTAAGTCTATGAGTAAACCCCGACCATTATTGGGTAGAGTGGTTTTAGGTCTTCTGTACGTTGAGTGGTTTTTGTGACGGTCGAGTGTCATTCATTCCTCCGAGTGGAATGCCTCTGGTCGAGTGGATGATGGTACCCTTCGAATGCTTCTGGCTTTAGGGCGATGACCTTGGGGAGGGCGTCCAAGTCAGGCCTATGACCCTACCCTTGGTACATAGCTTCATCAAGGCCCACGAACGGTCGAAATATCATAAAGCATGGGGTCCACACAACATGTGGGTCCAGATAAATTTCATACAGACATAATATCACTCGGACAAGCAGCATACTATCCATTCGGACAAGCAGCATACTATCCACTCGAGCAAGCAGCATACCATCCACTCAGATAATAGTTCACCACTCGACCGTACGACTCACCCGGGCATACGAAGACCAGCAAGCAGTAAAGCAGTCAAAGCATCATTCTCATAGTGAAGGCTTGGTAGTGAACTGGCATTATGGCATTCATGCCCCACTTTATAACATAGGAGGTAAGGGGTGGCGCACTCTATATAAGCCATCCCCACCACTAGACTTGGGGCAGGCCTTCATTCTTCTCCTCTAGCTCTCATCTCTCTCCCTCACCTCTAGTCTCAGGACTTAGCTCAGGCATGGAGATCCGTTCTCCTCTCTCTCACATATATTGTAATCTCCGGATACATACTCGGATAAAGCAAAGCCTCTCCGGAGCACAAGACGTAGGTTGTTATCTCCACTGTGAGAGGCCCGAACTCGCTAAAACCATCGTGTCACCCATATGCATCTCGATAGATCATGCTCCTTTACCCTATCCCTTATTATTGTCGGAATCGTTCCCATGACAGTTGGCGCCCAACTTGGGGCTTGGCGTCTATCGAGCCATGATGCAAATGGTTTTATTTCTTCGATCTTTGTCCATCGGTCAACAATCATCGATGGAGAATTTGATTCAGGATGTTCCAGACATCGCTCCATTCACTGGAAAGTCATGACACTCTGCTTACAGAAGAATTAGGGAGTTACTCATCTCAACTTGTCCTCTTTAGAATCAGACAATGATCTAACAATGGTTTATTCTTCTTATGTATGCACACGAGCTTATACAAAAGGACGCCTCCTTTTGTTCTGATTGGTGTCTCGGGTCCCGGACGATGAAGCGTCGTCGTCCGCCCATCATCATCTCACAAACTCATCTGCGACGCCGTCGCCGAGCGCCCACACATGCACAGCCGCTAACGCTCGGCCTGGTTCTTTGACCGGCTGAACAAGACAACCGGCGGTCGACCCGGTTCCTCGGGAGACAAGGCGCGGCTGCCGGCAATCCGCCAAGTTCCGCGGCTGTCGAAGCGCGACTCCGACCGGCGCACGGCTCCGGCTCCCCGAGCAGTGAAGCACGATCACCAGCGCTCGCGTCAGCCTCGCCTTGGCTGCGCTGGCCCGCGACTCCCATGCCTGGACCGCGGCCGGTTGCTCATCCTCCTCGTCGCCTCCTCTCGGCTGCCGTCCAATTCAGTCCAGACCAGCGGTTTTGGCCGCAGCGGGGCTCACCCTCGGGCTGCCTCTACAGCTCTCTTCATTTCAACTCTCATTGCATGCAGAATATTCTTTAATTCTTGCTTAATTAGCACTAATACCACCTGCATGCAGGTCCTGGACGTGGGGCAACCCCTTCAATGCGTTGGACGTGGGCAATCACACCTAAATACCAAGCTTTATTGCTCCACGACTAACTGGCCAAGCTTTGCACCAAATCAACCTCCTCGAGGGATAACTGCATGTGCAGGAAAAAAAGAAACGGAAGGACTGGCTCCCACCAGTACGCGGCTCCACTGGCCCCGCTTCATCAAGGTATGATCGCCTCATTAAGCGGCTCATCTGGTGAGTATTTCCTTCACCGGTTACCTAAGGCTAGTCATAGTGGGAGTAACTTAACTAGTAACATAGCACACTTCGAGAAAATTTTGCCTACATGGCAAGTAGTTAATGACAAGTAGTAACATAAGGCTGGTCGTAAATGGTAGTATCATAGCTAGTATCATGCATGCCAACTAGACTATTTTGCTGAGGAGGCATAGAATTAAATGAAGAAAGAGAGCGTTGAGTATCATATCATGATACCGTATCATATCATGATACCGTATCATATTAAATGCTATGCTAATATGTGTCATGCATGGCAATAAATAAGGCTACCTACGATACTAGTATATGATACTGTGCATTACGGAGGTAGTATCATACCTCAGTATCATGTGCATGATACTAAGGTATGATACTACCCATTACAAGCAACCTAATATGTTATTGTAACATAGCGCTTTTCAAGACAATATGAGTCTACAAGCTAACAAATCAGCCATCTATGACACTACTAGTATGTTACTTTGCACTATAAAAATAGTAACTTAGACTAGTGTCATGCATATGACACTAATATAAGTTACTCCCCACTATGACCAGCCTAATTACTGCTGCCAAAACTTCCGCTATTCCCGCGCCAGTAATTGATGCATGCATGCACGTGCAACGGCCCCGCCATTAATTTCATGGCTGCAGGGAAGTGCTGATCCAAAAAAATAAATATTCGTGGCCATACTTGCTACTAACTCGCAGGGTCACTCGTCTTGTCGTGGTGGTCTCTGGACAACAATTCACTGGACGGACATTTCGTTTCGGTGGATAAAATAACATGCAGTCGGACGCCCCGCGCATCGTCACTTCACGAGACGACGCGTCTACTTCACTTGAACGCCCCACACGTCGTCACTTCGCAGGACGCGTTTACTTTACTTGGACGTTTTGCGCCTCGTCACTTCGTGAGACGCGTCTACTTCACCCGGAGACCCCACGTATCGTTACTCCATGGGACACGCATCTACTTCATCCGGAGACCCCGCGCATCGTCACTCCGTGGGACACGCATTTACTTCATCTGGACGCCCCGCGCACCCTCACTCCGCGGGACATGTCTACTTTACCCGGACGCCCCGCGCATCGTCACTCCGCGGAACGCATCTACTTCACCCGGACGCCCCGCACATCGCCACTCCATGGGACACGTCTACTTCACTCGGCCGCCCCGCACGCCATCGGTTGGCCACCTCATCACCACTCGGCCGCCCCGCGCGTCGTCATCGGTTGGTCACCTCATCACCACTCGGCCGCTCCACGCGTCGCCATCAGTTCGTCACCTCATCACCACTCGGCCGCTCCACGCGTCGCCATCAGTTCGTCACCTCATCACCACTCGGCCGCTCCACGCGTCGCCATCAGTTCGTCACCTCATCACCACTCGGCCGCTCCACGCGTCGCCATCAGTTCGTCACCTCATCACCACTCGGCCGCTCCACGCGTCGCCATCAGTTCGTCACCTCATCACCACTCGGCCGCTCCACGCGTCGCCATCAGTTCGTCACCTCATCACCACTCGGCCGCTCCACGCGTCGCCATCAGTTCGTCACCTCATCACCACTCGGCCGCTCCACGCGTCGCCATCAGTTCGTCACCTCATCACCACTCGGCCGCTCCACGCGTCGCCATCAGTTCGTCACCTCATCACCACTCGGCCGCTCCACGCGTCGCCATCAGTTCGTCACCTCATCACCACTCGGCCGCTCCACGCGTCGCCATCAGTTCGTCACCTCATCACCACTCGGCCGCTCCACGCGTCGCCATCAGTTCGTCACCTCATCACCACTCGGCCGCTCCACGCGTCGCCATCAGTTCGTCACCTCATCACCACTCGGCCGCTCCACGCGTCGCCATCAGTTCGTCACCTCATCACCACTCGGCCGCTCCACGCGTCGCCATCAGTTCGTCACCTCATCACCACTCGGCCGCTCCACGCGTCGCCATCAGTTCGTCACCTCATCACCACTCGGCCGCTCCACGCGTCGCCATCAGTTCGTCACCTCATCACCACTCGGCCGCTCCACGCGTCGCCATCAGTTCGTCACCTCATCACCACTCGGCCGCTCCACGCGTCGCCATCAGTTCGTCACCTCATCACCACTCGGCCGCTCCACGCGTCGCCATCAGTTCGTCACCTCATCACCACTCGGCCGCTCCACGCGTCGCCATCAGTTCGTCACCTCATCACCACTCGGCCGCTCCACGCGTCGCCATCAGTTCGTCACCTCATCACCACTCGGCCGCTCCACGCGTCGCCATCAGTTCGTCACCTCATCACCACTCGGCCGCTCCACGCGTCGCCATCAGTTCGTCACCTCATCACCACTCGGCCGCTCCACGCGTCGCCATCAGTTCGTCACCTCATCACCACTCGGCCGCTCCACGCGTCGCCATCAGTTCGTCACCTCATCACCACTCGGCCGCTCCACGCGTCGCCATCAGTTCGTCACCTCATCACCACTCGGCCGCTCCACGCGTCGCCATCAGTTCGTCACCTCATCACCACTCGGCCGCTCCACGCGTCGCCATCAGTTCGTCACCTCATCACCACTCGGCCGCTCCACGCGTCGCCATCAGTTCGTCACCTCATCACCACTCGGCCGCTCCACGCGTCGCCATCAGTTCGTCACCTCATCACCACTCGGCCGCTCCACGCGTCGCCATCAGTTCGTCACCTCATCACCACTCGGCCGCTCCACGCGTCGCCATCAGTTCGTCACCTCATCACCACTCGGCCGCTCCACGCGTCGCCATCAGTTCGTCACCTCATCACCACTCGGCCGCTCCACGCGTCGCCATCAGTTCGTCACCTCATCACCACTCGGCCGCTCCACGCGTCGCCATCAGTTCGTCACCTCATCACCACTCGGCCGCTCCACGCGTCGCCATCAGTTCGTCACCTCATCACCACTCGGCCGCTCCACGCGTCGCCATCAGTTCGTCACCTCATCACCACTCGGCCGCTCCACGCGTCGCCATCAGTTCGTCACCTCATCACCACTCGGCCGCTCCACGCGTCGCCATCAGTTCGTCACCTCATCACCACTCGGCCGCTCCACGCGTCGCCATCAGTTCGTCACCTCATCACCACTCGGCCGCTCCACGCGTCGCCATCAGTTCGTCACCTCATCACCACTCGGCCGCTCCACGCGTCGCCATCAGTTGGTCACCTCATCACCACTCGGCCGCCCCGTGCGTCGCCATCGGTTGGTCACCTCATCACCACTTGGCCGCCCCGCGCGTCACCACTCGGTTGATCACCTCATCACCACTCGGCCGCCCCGCGCCACTCGGTTGGTCACCTCATCACCACTCGGTGAGACACATCTACATCAATCGGCCGCCCCGCGCATTGTCATCGGTTGAACACATCTTGACCACTTGGCCACTGGCGTGCCTTCAAACAGCTAAGTCATTCTACATGCACTACATTCTATTATTTCCGCCTTCCCGAGTACCCCGTAATTCACATATCACGTTCACTTGGAGGCCACGCCACCGAGTGTACCTCTACACTCGGGTGCTTATTTTCACATACCTGCTTAGTACCATGCAACTTCCATTTTTCTCATACATCATTCACGAACACCATGTGTCGTTCTTCATTTCGAGTTTGCATCGGTCCTCCCGGGCTGCAACTCAGTCGAAACACTACACTTCCGTTTTATTTGAGCCAGTATTTCAATGAGTTCAGTCGGATCCTTCACTTCGACAAGTTCGAACGGATCCTTCGCTCTTCCAGACTCTTGCTGGTTAACCAGCAAGCCCCTTGCACTCCCAGCGGGTGTCTATGGGTGTTATTCACACAAATTATTTCAGCACACATCAAATTTCCTCAAGAATTTATTACGTTGGCTTATGCTATTTTTTCATACACAAGTTACGCGACCACTCGACGGCCCTATGCGCCAACTTCATCGCTACCCAGACTCGGTCACCATACCGGTCTTAGCGCACCATAACACCGACCTTGTCGCTCTTTTGACTTCAAACACATCCGGTCGACCCATCTGTGGAATCCTCTTCATCGTATCAATGATATAGACCTCGTCAGGCATGAGACAAATAGGTCACTTTCATAATCAAACTACATACACTTCACTCCTTTGCGAGTTTGCCTCTTTCGAGCATCACTCGGAAGCTCCTCCTCACCTTTTCCCGAGTCTGACTCGATGAATTACAATTTATCCATTCAAAACTATATTCTCGTATTTCGACATGTCCATTGACGAAGCCTGTAGTACGCTCGGGGGCTACGCCGCACTCGGGGGCTGCATCTCATTTGGAATGACACTCTCCTGAATGGTCAAGTACTTCATCACCAGTCAGATCCTTCACTTCAACAAGTGCATTCGATCCGCCACTTTGACAAGTTTTATAATCACCCAGACGCTCTGCACGCCATCTTCATTCCTACTCAAACTTAGTTGTCATGTCGGTCTTGTTGTGTCGCAACCACACTACATCGACCTTGTCGCTACATTAGCTTCAAAAGCATCTGGCTAACTCCTTCGAACACCATTTCAGCCACTTGGCTGGACATGTAGTCTTTCACTCGGACACCTCGCGCATCCTCACTCGGCCTTCCCGCACCGCGCCACTTGGTTGTGCACATTTTCACCACTCGACCGCTCCGTGCGTCACCTCTTGGTTGCGCACGTCTTCACTACTTGGCCGCCCAGCGCATTGCCACTCAGTTGTGCACGTCTTCATCATTCGGCCACCTCGTGCATCCTCACTCGGCCGTCCAGCGCCGCGCCACTCGGTTGTGCACGTCTTCACCACTCGGCCGCTCCGTGCGTCGCCTCTCGGTTGTGCACGTCTTCACCACTGGGCTGTCCCGCGCATTGCCACTCAGTTGTGCACGTCCACATCATTCGGCCATCTCGCACATCATGATTCGGTCACCCCGTGCATTGCCACTCGGATGGGCACGTCTTCACCACTCGGCCGCTTCGCGCATCGCCACTTGGTTGTGCACGTCTTCACCACTCGGCCGCCTCGTGCATCGTCACTCGGTTGTACACATCATCGCCCCTCGGCCGCCTCGTGCGTCACCATCAGTTGGACATGTCTTTACCTCTACACCCCCAACACGGGAACGACTAAGTTACTCATATGAACAAACCTCATAACACACTCTGTAGCAAGCTTACCTTTTTCGAGCATAACTCGGGGGCTATGCACAACCGTTGGCCATGCCGCCCTCAGGGGTTACGCCCATTCAATCAACCCATTGATCATATCGGGAATATCTTTCTGACCATACATGCTCGGTCTGCCGAAAATCTATAAGGGTAGTACTGTCCACTCGAACGATCGCCCAAATCATTACCTAAAGTCATCTTCAGGACTGCAAAAGGGTGAAAACAATGCTCCTCTATGGATACACTTGGCCCTATCCTAGGCTCCAAGGCGTCAGTTTCACAAACTTGGACTCAGAGATGGCATGTGTTGGTGTTCCCCCGGGATAATGAGTGGCCTCTCTCCGGAGAGTCAGCCCACACACTAGCCTCGTCACTCGGGTTTCATGGCACGTCCATGTCAGACCATTAGTCTATCTCCTCCGGGAGACATACAAGTGCCACCAAGTTTTTCCTTGCAGTCAACATACCCCGATCAGTCAGGAAGCACGTCCACTCAGACAAATACCCCTTTCATGCAAAAGGGTGAAAATGAAGCTCCTCTACGGATACAATATACTCTTACAAATACCTCTTTCACGCAAAATCTAACGTTCAATATAAGAAGTACTACTGGAGTGATTACCCCCTGGAGTGTCCATCTTTTTTCTACAGTCGGCAGTTTCAAAACCGAATTCATTAACCATGCCGAGAGCACGAAGATTCACCTGCTTGACCGAGTTCTAGGCTGAATTTATTCTGTGCCGAGTGCACAAAGATCAGTCTGACTAACTCAGCTCCAGGCTGAGCTTATTTACCATGTCAAGCGTCTGAAGATGCATCTGATTGACTCAATTTCAGACTAAAAGATATTTACCGTGTCGACTGCGTGGAGGTTTACCAGGAGATTTAAACCCTCTGCCTGATTCATCTTGTCCGACAGAGGCTTAGGGACTACACCCAGTGGGTGCACTCAGCGTGCCCCCACTGGAAGAGAACTCAGAAAGAAACATTTTGCTCGACGCAAGACCATCTCCACATCACTCAAGTGCTACTAGACCTCCGAGTCGGAGAGGAACAAGTTCTATCAGTACCAGCTAAAAGATTTTTAGTTCTCTCAGACCCCCGCCGACTGCCCGCAGTCGACGGCGGTCTCGGGGACTACACCCAGTGGGTGCACTCAACGTGCCCCCACTGGAGTAATCTCCACTCGATACGGCCTAACCGGTCCGAGTGGAGAACAACAAACAAAAAAGTTCTAAGGCTCCCGCCGGCTACCAAAAAAATGCTATAAGGTGAGTTTAACACTCCTCCGTGGACCTGTTTCGAGCCTTCTTCTAGGACTCAAAGCATGAAACTCATAAGTTTGGATCTAGAGCCGACTAGTATTGACGTTCCTCCGGGATAAGAATGGAATCTCACCGAGAGAGTAGTCCATGTGTCGATCTTGTTGCCTGGATTTAATGACACATCCATACTCTGATCACGAGTTAACCTCTTCCGAGAGATGATCGAATGTCACCAAGTTACTCCTCGCAGGCACTTACCCCAGATCAGTCGGGAAGCGCAGTGCCGGAATCCATTGAGATTTTTTCAAACCTGGGTTGTCTGAAAGCACGATGACAGGTACCGAGTATTTCCATAGTCACTCGGGCCAAGTTGTGTCTTTCACAAACTCGTTCCACAAAATCGCAATCGATTCAGGGGCTAATGTTGGGGATACACATAATATGTAGGCCCATGAAAGGTCGAAATATCATAAAGCATGGGGTCCACACAACATGTGGGTCCAGATAAATTTCATACAGACATACTATCACTCGGACAAGCAGCATACTAGCCACTCGGACAAGCAGCATACTATCCACTTGACCAAGCAGCATACCATCCACTCGGATAACAGTTCACCACTCGACCGTACGACTCACTCGGGCATACGAAGACCAGCAAGCAGCGAAGCAGTCAAAGCATCATTCTCATAGTGAAGGCTTGGTAGTGAATTGGCATTATAGAATTCATGCCCCATTTTGTTACATAGGAGGTGAGGGGGTGGCGCACTCTATATAAGCCATCCCCACCACTAGACTTGGGGCAGGCCTTCATTCTTCTCCTCTAGCTCTCATCTCTCTCCCTCACCTCTAGTCTCAGGACTTAGCTCAGGCATGGAGATCCGTTCTCCTCTCTCTCACACACAAATATATATTGTAATCTCCGGATACATACTCAGATAAAGCAAAGCCTCTCCAGAGCACGAGACGTAGGGTTGTTATCTCCACTGTGAGAGGCTCCAACTCGCTAAAACCACTGTGTCACCCATATGCATCTTGATAGATCATGCTCCTTTACCCTATCCCTTATTATTATTATCGGAATTGTTCCCACGACACCTCCTACTTATGATTAACCCTCCCGCAAGCATCTGCAACTATGAGAAAAGTATTAAGAATAAATTCTAATCATAACATTAAACTTTTGGATCCAATCGGTCCCTTACAGAATAGCGCATAAACCAGGGTTTAAGCTTTTGTCACTCTCACAACCCATCATCTAATCGCTACTCCACAATGCATTCCCTTAGACCCAAATATGATGAAGTGTCATGTAGTCGACGTTCACATGACACCATTAAGGGAATCACAACATACATACTATCAACATATCGAACACATATCAAGTTCACATGATTACTTGCAACATGATTTCTCCCGTGACCTCAAGAACAAAAGTAACCACTCACAAATGATAAACATGCTCATGATCAGAGGAGTACTAAATAGCATATTGGATCTGAACATATAATCTTCCACCAAATAAACCATATAGTAATCCACTACAAGATGTAATGAACACTACTAGTCACCCACAAGCACCAATCTATAGTTCCGGTAACAAGATTTAACACAAGAGATGAACTAGGGTTTGAGATGAGATGGTGCTCTTGAAGATGTTGATGGATATTGCCCTCCCCAAGATGGGAGAGTTGTTGTTGATGATGATGACGATGATTTCCCCCTCCGGGAGGGAAGTTTCCCAGGCGGAATCGCTCCACCGGAGGGAAAAAGTGCTCCTGCCCAAGTTCCGCCTCGAGGCGGCGGCGCTCTGTCCCGAAAGTCCTCTCGTCATTTTTTTCTAGGTCAAAATGACCTATATACCAGAAGATGGGCACCGGAGGTGGGCCTGGGTGAGCACAACCCACCAGGGCGCGCTTGGGCTCCCTGGCACGCCCAGGTGGGTTGTGCCCACCTGGTGGGCCCCCTCTGGTAGTTATTTGCTCCAATAATTCTTAAATATTCCATAAAAAATCCTTGTGAAGTTTCAGCTCATTTGGAGTTGTGCAGAATAGGTAGCCTGGCGTAGCTTTTTCAGGTCCAGATTTCCAGCTGCCGGAATTCTCCCTCTTTGTGTATACCTTGCATAATATGAGAGAAAAAGGCATTAGAATTACTCCAAAAGCACTTTACGGATAAAAAAATTATAAATAACAGTAAGAAAACATAATGCAAAATGGACGTATCACTGAGGCATAGGGAATGACTTTCATTCTTTCTTTATCTTCTGTCGTGGTCGGGTTTTGAGCCTTTTACTCAACTTCACACCTTACAATACAAGCAAGAACTCCTTCTTTGACTGATCCATTTTGAACTCCTTCAAAATCATGTCAAGCTATGAACTCATTGAAAATCTTATCAAGCGTTTTGATCTATCTCTATAGATCTTGATGCCCAATATGTAAGCAGCTTCATCGAGGTCTTTCATTGAAAAATTCTTATTCAAATATCCTTTTATGCTATCCAGAAATTCTATATCATTTCCAATCAACAATATGTCATCCACATATAATATTAGAAATGCTATAGAGCTCCCACTCACTTTCTTGTAAATACAGGCATCTCCGAAAGTCTGTATAAAACCATATGCTTTGATCACCTCATCAAAGCGTATATTCCAACTCCAAGATGCTTGCACCAGTCCATAAATGGATCGCTAGAGCTTGCACACTTTGTTAGAACCTTTAGGATCGACAAAACCTTCCGGTTGCATCATGTACAACTCTACTTTAAGAAATCCATTAAGGAATGTAGTTTTGACGTCCATTTGCCAGATTTCATAATCATAAAATGCAGCAATTGCTAACATGATTCGGACAGACTTAAGCATTGCTATAGGTGAGAAGGTCTCATCATAGTCAACTCCTTGAACTTGTCAAAAACCTTTCGCAACAAGTCGAGCTTTGTAGACGGCAACATTACCATCAACGCCAGTCTTCTTCTTGAAGATCCATTTATTCTCTATGGCTCGCTGATCATCGGGCAAGTCAACCAAAGTCCACACTTTGTTCTCATACATGGATCCTATCTCAGATTTCACGACCTCAAGCCATTTATCAGAATCTGGGCTCATCATCTCTTCCTCATAGTTCGTAGGTTCAGTATGGTCTAGTAACATGACTTTCAGAACAGGATTACCGTACCACTCAGGTGCGGAACATGCTCTGGTTGACCTACGAGGTTCAGTAGTAACGTGATCTAAACCTTCATGATCATTATCATTAGCTTCCTATCTAGTTGGTGTAGGCATCACTGGAACTGATTTCTGTGATGAGCTACTTTCCAATTCGAGAGAAGGTACAATTACCTCATCAAGTTCTACTTTCCTCCCACTCACTTCTTTCGAAAAAAACTTCTTCTCTAGAAAGGATCCATTCTTAGCAACAAAAATCTTGCCTTCGGATCTATGATAGAAGGTGTACCCAATAGTTTCTTTTGGGTATCCTATGAAGACGCACTTCTCCGATTTGGGTTCATGCTTATTAGTTTGAAACTTTTTCACATAAGCATCGCAACCCCAAACTTTAAGAAACGACAGCTTTGGTTTCTTGCCAAACCATAGTTCATACGGTGTCGTCTCAACGGATTTAGACGGTGCCCTATTTAAAGTGAATGCAGCTGTCTCTAATGCATAACCCCAAAACAATAGTGGTAAATCGGTAAGAGATATCATAGAACACACTATATCTAATAAAGTACGGTTACGACGTTCGGACACACCATTATGCTGTGGTGTTCCAGGTGGCGTGAGTTGTGAAACTATTTCAAATTGTTTTATATGAAGGCCAAACTCGTAACTTAAATATTTGTCTCCGCGATCAGATCGTAGAAACTTTATTTTCTTGTTACGATGATTCTCCACTTCACTCTAAAATTCTTTGAACTTTTCAAATGTTTCAGACTTGTGTTTCATTAAGTAGATATATCCATATCTGCTCAAATCAACTGTGAAGGTCAGAAAATAACGATACCCACCGCGTGCCTCAACACTCATCGGACCACATAAATTAGTATGTATTATTTCCAATAAGTCATTGGCTCCCTCCATTGTTCCGGAGAACAGAGTTTTAGTCATCTTGCCCATGAGGCATGGTTCGCAAGTATCAAATGATTCATAATCAAGTGATTCCAAAAGCCCATCTGCATGGAGTTTCTTCATGCGCTTTACACCAATATGACCTAAACGGCAGTGCCACAAGTATGTTGCACTATCATTATCAACTTTGCATCTTTTGGCATCAATATTATGAATATGTGTATCACTACGGTCGAGATTCAATAAACCATTCACATTGGGTGTATGACCATAGAAGGTTTTATTCATGTAAACAGAACAACAATTATTCTCCAACTTAAATGAATAAATGTATTGCAATAAACATGATCTAATCATATTCATGCTCAATGCAAACACCAAATAACATTTATTTATGTCCAACAATAATCCCGAAGGTAGAGGGAGTGTGCGATGTTAACCTTATCAACATTGGAATCACTTCCAACACACATCGTCACCTCGCCCTTAACTAGTCTCTCTTAATTTTGCAACTCCTATTTTGAGTTGCTAATCTTAGTAACTGAACTGGTATCAAATACCCTGGGGTTACTATGAACATTAGTAAAGTACAAATCAATAACATGTATATCAAATATACCTTTGTTCATTTTGCCATCCTTCTGATCCGCCAAGTATTTGGGGCAGTTCCGCTTCCAGTGACCAGTCCCTTTGTAGTAGAAGCACTTAGTTTCAGGCTTGGGTCCAACTTTGGGCTTCTTCCCGAGAGTGACAACTTGCTTGCCATTCTTCTCAAAGTTCCCTTTCTTTCCCTTGCCCTTTTTCTTGAAACTAGTGGTCTTGTTAATCATCAACGCTTGATGTTCTTTCTTGATTTCTATCTTCGCCGATTTCAGCATCGCAGAGAGCTTGGGAATCATTTTCGTCATCCCTTGCATATTGTAGTTCATCATGAAGTTCTAGTAACTTGGTGATAGTGACTAGAGAACTCTGTCAATCACTATTTTATCTAGAAGATTAACTCCCACTTGATTCAAGCGATTGTATACCCACACATTCTGAGCACATGCTCACTGGCTCATCTATTCTGATCCATCTTGTAGCCAAAGTACTTGTCAGATGTCTCATACCTCTCGACATGGGCATGAGTCTGAAATACCAATTTCAACTCTTGGAACATCTCATATGCTCCATGGCATTCAAAATGTTTTTGATGTTCCAGTTCTAAGCCGTAAATCATGGCGCACTAAACTATTAAGTAGTCATCATATCGAGCTTGCCAAATGTTCATAACGTCTGCATTTACTCCTGCAATAGGTTTGCCACCTAGTGGTGCATCAAGGACATAATTATTCTGTGCGGCAATGAGGATAATCCTCAAATCACGGAACCGGTCCGCATCATTGCTACTATCATCTTTCAACTTAGTTTTTCTCTAGGAACATATCAAAAATAAAATGGGGGACCTATACGCGAGCTATTGATCTACAACATAGATATGCAAAAACTATCAGGACTAAGTTCATGATAAATTAAGTTCAATTAATCATATTACTTAAGAACTGCCACTTAGATAGACATCCCTCGAGTCATCTAAATGATCACGTGATCCAAATCAACTAAACCATGTCCGATCATCACATGAGATGGAGTAGTCATCAATGGTGAACATCTCTATGTTGATCATATATACTATATGATTCATGTTTGACCTTTCGCTCTCCAGTGTTCTGAGGCCATGTCTGTACATGCTAGGCTCGTCAAGTTTAACCCGAGTATTTCGCATGTGCAAAACTGTCTTGCACCCATTGTATTTGAACGTAGAGCCTATCACACCCGATCATCACTTGGTGTCTCAGCACGACGAACTGTTGCAACGGTGCATACTCAGGGAGAACACTTATACCTTGAAATTTTAGTGAGGGATCATCTTATAGTGCTACCGCCATACTAAGCAAAATATGGTGCATAAAAGATAAACATCACATGCAATCAAAATATGTGACATGATATGGCCATCATCATCTTGTGCCTTTGATCTTCATCTCCAAAGCACCGTCATGATCTCCATCGTCACCGGCTTGACACCTTGATCTCCATCGTAGCATCGTGGTCGTCTCACCAACTATTGCTTCTACAACTATCGCTAACGCATAGTGATAAAGTAAAGCAATTACATGGTGTTTGCATTTCATACAATAAAGTGACAACCATACGGCTCCTTCCAGTTGCCGATAACTTTTACAAAACATGATCATCTTATACAATAACGTACATCATGTCTTGACCATATCACAACACAACATGCCCTGCAAAAACAAGTTAGACGTCCTCTACTTTGTTGTTGCAAGTTTTACGTGGCTGTACGGCCTTCTAGCAAGAACCGTTCTTACCTACGCATCAAAACCACAATGGTGATTTATCAAGTTTGTTGTTTTAACCTTCAACAAGGACCAGCCGCAGTGAAATTTGATTCAGCTAAAGTTGGAGAAACAGACACCTGCCAGCCACCTTTATGCAAAACTAGTTGCATGTTGTCGGTGGAACCGGTCACATGAACGTGGTCATGAAAGGTTGGTATGGGCCGCTTCATCCAACAATATCGCCGAATCAAAATAAGACGTTGGTGGTAAGCAGTATGACGATCACCGCCCACAACTCTTTGTGTTCTACTCGTTCATATCATCTACGCATAGACCTAGCTTGGATGCCATTGTTAAGAAATGTAGCATGCAATTTCAGAAAAATTCCTACGCTCACGCAAAGCGGAAGCGTTTGACAACATAGACTCAAAGCGGAAGGGTTTGACAACGCGGTTGATGTAGTCGGACTTCTTCTCGTTCCGACCGATTAAGCACCGAACGTACGGCACCTCCGAGTTCTGCAAACGTTCATCTCGATGACGTCCCTAGAGCTCTTGATCCAGCAAAGTGTTGAGGGAGAGTTCCGTCAGCATGACGGCGTGGTGACGGTGATGGTAAAGTGATCCGCGCCGGGCTTCGCCTAAGCACTACGTGAATATGACCTGAGGCGTAACTGTGGAGGGGGGCGCCGCACACAGCTAACAACTATTGATGTGTGTTCTAGCGATGCACCGCCCCCCTCATATATATAGGTTGGAGGGGAGGAGAGGCAGCCAAGGGGGCGCCCCAAGTAGGAGGAATCCTACTTGGGCGCCTCCCAATTCGGCCTCCTCCCTTCCATCTTCATCCAGAGGGGAAAGGAAGGAGGAGGGAGGAGAGAAGCAAGGGGGCGAATTGCTCCCCTTCCTTTCTCTCTTCCCCTCTTTCCTTCCCCCATGTAGTTGCCGGGGGGATGCCCGAAACCCCTTCCGGTGACCCGATATGTACCCGATACCTCTGGAACACTTCCGGTGTCCGAATATCATCGTCCAATATATGAATCTTTACCTCTTGACCATTCCAAGACTCCTGTCATGTCCGTGATCTCATCCGGGACTCCGAACAACATTCGGTCACCAAATCACATAACTCATATAATACAAAATCATCATCGAACATTAAGCATGCGGACCCTACGGGTTCGAGAACTATGTAGACATGACCGAGACACCTCTCGGGTCAATAACCAACAGCAGAACCTAGATGCTCATATTGGTTCCCACATATTCTATGAAGATCTTTATCGGTCGTACCGTAATGACAACATACATTACTCCCTTTGTCATCGATATGTTACTTGCCCGACATTCGATCGTCAGTATCTTCATACCTAGTTCAATATCGTTACCGGCAAGTCTCTTTATTCGTTTCGTAATACATCATCCCGTAACTAACTCATTAGTCACATTGCTTGCAAGGCTTATTATGATGTGCATTACCGAGAGGGCCCAGAGATACCTCTGTGATACTCGGAGTGACAAATCCTAATCTTGATCTATGCCAACTCAACAAACACCTTCGGAGAAACCTGTAGAGCATCTTTATAATCACCCAGTTACATTGTGACGTTTGATAGCACACAAGGCATTCCTCCGTATCCGGGAGTTGCATAATCTCATAGTCAAAGGAATATGTATATGACATGAAGAAAGCAATAGCAATAAAACTGAACGATCAATATGCTAAGCTAACGGATGGGTCTTGTCCATCACATCATTCTCCTAATGATGTGATCTCGTTCATCAAAAGACAACACATGTCTATGGTTAGGAAACTTAACCATCTTTGATGAACGAGCTAGTCTAGTAGAGGCTTACTAGGGAGACGGTGTTTTGTCTATGTACTCACACATGTATCAAGTTTTCGGTTAATACAATTCTAGCATGAATAATAAAAACTCTATTATTGCCTCTAGGGCATATTTCCTTCACCACAATACATTAATATCTTCTTGAGCCGGACTCCAGCCTAGCAGTAACCTCATTGGCTGAAGGACGTGCTTCGGTTGGTTGGTTGGTAGGAAAATGACCGGGACCTCGGACCACTTGAGAAATTGGGGCGCTTCAGGCTTCTCTGTGTTGATCTGCGTGGTTCCTTGCGCCAACAGAGACAAAGTACCAGCGCTCAAGGAAGATCTTCGAGACCTTGACAGACTTATTATTTAGCAATCCACAACTACTCCTGGATGCTTTAGAACCGACACCTGACCTTCTGGTTGAAGCCCAATCCATAAGAGTGCAAACCTAAATTCAGCATTGATCAATTTTTTCAGTGATTCTCAATCTCTTAGCTGTTGTAGACGTTCGGTATTTCCTCACTAAGATTCTCTAGCGTTCTTCCGGAGGAAAAAAGGTTGCTCACACAAACTCTTGTCCAAATTTCACGGAGCGAGGCCAACCATCTAAGGTTGATGTAGGGGTCTATTTATAGCAGATGGAGCAAGCCCGAGGGCTAATATGACCATTGAATATGCACTCACAATGTCGCCGCGACACCCGACTAACGGTTGGATTTCAAAGCACCTCACTCATGCGGACTGTCTCGTCATGCAAGACATCCTGCTATTTGATCTGGCTTTTTTTCATAGTGATCCATTTAATATCGCTAACTAACCGGCCGCCAAAGTGCGAGATCAAATTTTCAATTTTATACATGTATTAATTCAGGATATATAGTTTTTGTAAATACAATAACAATACTTATTTATGAGTGCCCAAATCTAAACACATTTAGTGATGGTTCTGGCACAATTACACTGGTCACGTATTAGCTAAATATAAGGAAACTAAGAGTAACAATGAATGGCAGAAATTATTCCTTATGTTTCTCGAATTCCTCCATTTTTCACAAAACTTTCTTTTTATGGTTTTGTATATTTTTCATTTAAATAATTGCATGCTATTACTACCTGGTAACCTTTTTTTGAGGGATACTAGCTCGTAACTTTTCTAGGCTGTTTATCATGTTGTTAGATGTTACCAGGTCTACAAAGAAATATGCAATGACATAGCTTTAATTTATATTCAAGCGCTGATAAATTTAAAAGACAAATCCGGTGAGTGATTGTAGCCAAACATACTATTCACAATAGAATTTGAATCCAACTCACTATTCACATCTGGAATTCTTTTTGCTTAATGTGTAAATTAATAATGAACTCAAATGTACTTGATGATAGATATATAATATATCCTGTTGGGACAAACCCGATCCGGCGACGAACACCAAGTAGCCTCCGGCGCCACGAGCGCGGGACGAACCTCTCTCACACTGTCACACACACACTAGGACGTACGGAGGTGGAAGAAGAAGATGAGCACACTGATCACAAGAATTTCTGACGACAAACGCCTCGCCGCACGAACGGCGTTTCTTCTTTTTCAAACTCAAACTCGACTCCGAACCACACCGAATCATACATGAGAGACTTTTTTTTTGTGGGGATACATGAGAGACTACACACCCTGAAAACTAACTCTGACTACTACTCCTTATCATGAGCGCACACACTACTCCTTATCTTGAGCGCACACACGCACACAAAATACTACTCCCTCTGTTTCTAAATATAAGTCTTTGTAAAGCTTTCATTATAAACCACATACGAATGTAAATAGATGCATTTTAAATGTAGATTCATTCATTTTGCTCCGTATGTAGTCCATCTAGTGAAATCTTTACAAAGACTTATTTTAGAAACGGAGGGAGTACATCTTTGACTACACCTTAGACAAGAGATGCACACACGCCAGAAGCCACACACTAACCTATGCACCTAGCACAATCCGGCCTCACAACCGGCCACTAACTGCACGCACTATCCACTCCTAGAAGAGCTCCACTGGCTAACAAACTCAGCCATGCATGCAACTAATTAGCCTCTTTATGCCCAAAAAAAACTAATTAGCCTCCAACTAACTAACTAGCCGCAACTAACATGGACTTGACCGAAGCACAGGTGCACACATGCACGTACATGTCAAGATTAAGTCTAACAAATCCTATATCAACTTAATTGATTTTCGGTAAAGCGTTTGGCGACCTTTTAGTTAGGTTTCCATGATTCAGGAGCAGAGAGCACCGTTCGCCACCCTAGCTAGCACTCACTACCGTCCGAATAACTCTAGGCGCGCGTGAGGCTGGCTAGGCCTTGGCCATCATGGCTACATACGTGTGTAGCTGTGCATAGAACACGAGCGATCCTTTGGTCTGAGGTAGGCAGCGCTGGCTAGATTTGACTCTCCAAATGACTAATCGACCGGTGCCACGAGCCTCGGGCCGTCTAGGTAGTACTATCAGCGCAAGTGCAAATAATACACAGGAGTTGACAGCGAAGCGGCCGCGCAGAACCATGTCATGTGAACCGTGATAGCTCGACTGATCGCAAAAGCTCATGTGTACCTGCTGGGCTTGCTTTTATCATGGCAGACATGCATGACGGCCAAACGAGTAGTATCGTTCCAGTAGGGGATGTCTACTGGAAGCAACGGCTCAAATCGATCGGGGCAAAACCACTGTCAACCAGAATTAAGTGGAGTATAAAAATACAAAAATGGAGGTCACTTTCATTGCCGAGAAAGGAAAATAAATGACGGTAGGGTCATGTGGAGGTCTGCATGCTTACACTTATAAGGAAGGTATGAACCTTCCTGGAAATTTCTCGCAACGATTCGAGGTGGAGATGGGCTTCGCGTCGAGTGAGGCGAACCAGCAGCTGTTGTCACCACCAGCACGCTTTTTCTTTTTCCTACGTACTCCGTTCCTCCGAAAATACTTGTCATCAAAATAAATAAAAAGGGATGTATCTAGACATATTTTAGTTATAGATACATCTTTTTTTATCTATTTTGATGACAAATATTTTTGAACGAAGAGAGTACTAGCCAAGTAGGTGGTAAACGCGTCAAGCTATAATTAATTCAAGACGATTTCCTCATGATCACATGCTGAGAGTATTTTTGGTTTCTCCTGCTGAGACTACTGTGACAACTACCTTTAAATTTCTGCCAACGCTCAATCGGGTACTCCTACTACTATATACTACTCCCTCCGTTCCGAATTACTCGTCAGAGAAATGGATGTATCTAGATGTATTTTAGTTCTAGATATATCCATTTCTACGACGAGTAATTTAGAACGGAGGAAATACTAGATGGACCTGTTTCAAGCTTTCTAAATGGAGGACACGTATTTATTTTCTCTGTTTTAAGTATTTGCTCTAACTAATCTTTTCCGCAGCGGTTGTTTCAGATTCTTATTTATTTTCAAGGGATGCAACTAATGGAGTACCTACTTAGTTGGTTCTGAACATTGGCACCCTTCCTTTAATCTTTATGCAAAGAAGAGAAGCTCCACACGCGTAGCTCTATCCTTTATGAACGGCTCGTTGTTTTTTTTAAGGAGGTGACCAGCTCATTGTTCGAATTCGTAAGCAGATTCCGGGGATCGAGTTAGCTTTACTGGAGCGCTCTACGTTGGAGTGTTGCAGTAGAAGATGGTGTAAACGCATTCCTCCACCCGGTAAAGTTGCGAAAGCATCGTGTGCCTGTTGTATGCATGTCACTCGGATCGAACAGCGTCATCGTCCCCACCTTATCCTGCTTGCCAACTTGCATGCAAGTTATGGCTCCGGCTGGCAGACGATGGCCGGGAGCGGCAAAACCATTCTGATCATAAGCTCGAGCAGTTCTTCAATGCGTGAAGCAGAGATGCTTTCCAAATGCTGGCTTCTCGTATCTCTATTCTTAATGGAGCATTTGGTAGTCTCGCTTCCAGATTTTTTTTCGTCCCACCTTTCATAGTTTTTTTGATACCTCCTCCCTTCTTCGCTGGTTTTTTTTCGTAGATTTTTTTCGTCCCCTCCCCCCACTTCATCGGTTTATTTTCGCGTCACTCTTTCATACAACGAAAGAAATCTGAACAGATCATAACTTTACATACTGGCACAAATTATTTAGTAATGTAGAATCAATCACGAACAATCTCTAAATATCAAATCTAAATTAATTAACCTTACCTTAAATCACTCAATCTCATTAATTAGAAAACAAATAATTAATTTACAGAAAAATCTCTCAATCACATTGACCTTACCTTAACTCACAGATGGTAATCAATCTCCAAACAAAAGGAAACAATACATCTAGGGAGCGGTAAATAAACTCTCTTTCTTATGACATGTATATGATCTTCCCTTCCCTCTCCGTTGTGGAGCGTTCTTGATTCTCGAGGCCGATGCTTGGGCTGCGTCACTGGGTCGCGATGGTGCCGGAGGACGAGGACGGCGAGGCCGGGTGCCGCGGTACCGCATTGGCCGCGACCGGTGAAGGGGGCGAAGAAGGGCGGCTTCCCTGGCCCTGGGAGTTGGTGCGGTGGAAGCAGCACTTGAAGGATCCGGCGTGGGTGGCCGGCACGCAGACGCACTTGGAAGCGGGCTCGTGGCGTGCGCTGGACGGTGTCGATGCCGACCCGTGCCACCTCCTCCACGTATTCTTGGAGCTGTGGCTGGCCGATTTACATGAAATTAATTCTCTCAGTTGTGGTGGCAAATATAATACACATAAACCATATTGTTATGCACTAGCGTGTGTGTCTGTGAAATAGATGGATTATGGTCCCGTACCTCATAAGATGGATATGTGTGTGTGTTAGAGAGAGGGAGGGAGGGGGGAGAGAGAATGAGGAAGAGGGAGGGAGAGAATGTGTGTGAGCATTTGTTGGTAAAAAAGGTTGCCAATATCACTTGATATGTATGAGAATATTAATATTGAACTCTTAAAGTTAATGTGGCCCGTTGCAACGCATGGGTGTTCTTCTAGTTAAATTAATTTATAAGTAAAACATCACGACATTGCTAACAATATTAAACTCATATTAAGAGCTCAATACGCTTACAGTATGTTGGCTTCTCCTGCTGACAGTATTTTCGTTTTTCCTGCTGAGAGTACTGTGACAACCACTTTTAATTTCTGACATCCACTTTTAATTTTTGCTAACGTACTTGATGGGTGTGTTTCAAATTTTCTCAATGGAGGATGTATATTTATTTTCTTTGTTTTAAGTATTTGCTCTTATTTTTTGGACAGTAGTTGGTGCAGATTCTTATTTACTACTTCCTCCGTCCAAAAATTAAGTGTCATTGATTTAGTAAAAAGTTGTAATGCAAAGTTTGTACTAAATCAAGGACACTTAGGCTGCTCATAATGGGTAGTATCATAAGTGTGAAAATTTCATGTTTCGTCACCAAGGCTTTTGTCACTGAATAGAGAAGATTTTGTAGTGAGAGGAATCTTCAGCAGCAGTTGCTCCTCCTCCAGCATTATCTTCGGGAATGGTGCATTTAGATGGACCTGCAGATTGACCTTAGCCAACATTGCCTTCTTCTTCCTGATACTCTGGAGAAGTTAGTTTCAAATCATCAAAACTGTCATCTTCCTCAACAAATATCAAATCATTTGACATAGACCTGGTTGGAAGAGCTAGAGTGTCCCTGTGGTTGCGATCTGTCTCAGATGCATCAATGTAGTCATAAGTTTGCAGAATGCTCTAGAAGACACCCATTAATATGTGCTTGTGATGTGATGATGTGGGGTCTGTGTCCAAATTACGTCTTGATCGATGCGCGACCTGCATCAGGAGTCAGATATCCAACCACACGCCCTTACGGTCTCGCGGGGTTACCTCAATTATTCAGAATAAATATTCGGGAAAAATCATTAGGCATTTAATGATTATGCCTCATGAATCCCCAAGGATTTGTATTCCGCTACTGTAATAATCTTTTTTATCACTGGTGTTCAAAATAATGTTCCACTTCCTCCTCGCTCCTTACCTCCTCCTTAATCGAACTCCTGGATCCTAAATATCTTGCAGCGTCATAGAACACGAAAGAGACAAGAAACAACTCCATTGCAATCAGACACATACATGACATCAACTATTCAAAGCCATTCCATCGATCCCTCATACAAATACATAGGGTTGCAAGGTTGTGCCTCAATCTACTCATACATGTGGACCAGATCGCAAGAGGAAATCGTCGGAGAAGACATAATGATGAATGCCTTACTGATAATATGTCTTACAATGGTTAACGGATGTGATACACAATTAGAAATATGGATAACTTGAAGGGGAGTTGTTGTAGTGATGGTGATGGTGGCGGCTATGGAGACGAGATGGGAAATGGCGGCGGCTAGGGTTCGAAGATGGCTTCTGTTTCATGAATTGTGTCATCGACGCTCTTCCATTGGGATTCTGATATAGGTCCCTTCTAAATGTTGGTTGGTTCGACCTCACGGAGCTGTTGTGTAACACCCCAGACGTAACTTGTCATATTTGTAACTCTGACTCTGCCATTTTCGGCTTAAGTTATGAGATTCGTGGTTGGGTTTTTGTCTTCGTTTTGCTTTTGCTCATGTCTTGAATTTCATATCATGTCATCATGTGCATCGCATTTGCATACGTGTTCGTGTCATGCATCCGAGCATTTTCCCTGTTGTCCGTTTTGCAATCCGACACTCCTACGTGCACCGGCGTATCCCTTTTGTCTCTTTTCGTGAGCGGGTGCTAAACATTCTCGGAATGGACCGAGATTTTCCAAGAGGCCTTGGTACAACACCAGTAGACCGCCTGTCAAATTTCGTGCCATTTGGAGCCCGTTTGATACTCCAACGGTTAACCGAGTAACCGTAAAGGCCTCTTGTGTGTTGCAGCCCAACACCCCTCCAAAACGGCCCAATAACCCATCCAAAACTCTGCCATGTCCTCCATCATCG
>NW_024119298.1:0-10530 GCF_003073215.2 Triticum urartu
TGGATGAGGTTGGGGGAGAGGCGGGGGATAGGCTTGAAGAGAGAGACAAGGGCATATTTGCAAATATGTAACAGAATAGTGGGTGTCTTTGTAAAATTGCCATGGGTTGCTTCCTGGACGTTGGATATGAATCGAACGATTGTGAATCAAAGTTGGCAGGCACACCATCATCATCAATTATGGTTTTTATAAGAGTAGAGATATACCGTTGGTCCGTCAACCGTTGTTCGTAAGTCATAGAATGCTCACAATGAAATCATGTGATATATCTTAGATGACTCTTGATTATAGCCATCTGTAACATAAAAATAGATATCAACATGAATTTCATTTTGAGCATATATATATGAGCATCCTATGACCTCATATATACTCCCTTCGCTCCGAATTATAAGATGTTCTAATATTTTTCTAAAGCAAATTTATGTAGATGTGTTTTAGTGTGTTTGTTCATTTATTTTATTTTGTATGTAGTTTATATTGAAATGTCTAAAACATCTTATGATTCTAAACGGATGTGATACTCAGGATCTCAAGTTTTGTCCGTACACGTTCACAAAGTATATCATTAGAAAAGCCTCCCGAGGAGGCGGTCGATGAGTAGTGGGCGGGCCTTTGTACAACCAAAGTGCATGTTGCATGATTAGGTTCTTTGTGTTTTTGCTCCCCTTTGTTTTCTTGGGTGCAATCCTTGTACCATATAACTTTTTCTCTCTTTCTTAGTTCATATGCAGAACACATGCCAATTCTTGTAAAGCAAAATTCCGAATCCTCCAAGTACCTAACACGTACGCCTACATCCTTCGTTAATAATACTATAGCTAAAGATCAGCTATAAGAAGTTGTCATGTCAACTGTAGCCATCATAATAGTCGGCATGTATAATAGTATTATAAATATGTATTACTTTATTAATTACTAACCCACCTTACAACTTCACAAAGTTTTTTGGAGCCCATGTTATAGCTGGCTCTTAATTTACACATCCTGCTTCTCTTCTCTCTCCTCTAACTAAGGAAAGATATAACATTTAAACTCCTATATCCTGCTTACATCACCTTAATATACTTTCTCTAATACTTGTTGTGGCCTCTGCCTGATGGCCAAGGCATCCAACCTAACATTAAAGGACATGTTCGCGGAGGGAGGGGTCAAGTTTTCATATTGTATCGAAAAAATAGATGCCAAAAATAAGCCGATGAAACATAAAGATGTAGAAATAAGATTATGGGAACGGATTTTGGTTTCTATGTCTAAGCGCACCCTACATAAGACTTCTAACTTTTAAAATTAACAAAAATCTGATACTCTTTTGTAGCGAGCATGGCCAAGTATTCTACTTACGTATGAAGTTTCACGAAGAAATTGAATTTGTTCTTCTCAGCAAAAAAAGAAACAAATTTGCAACTTCAATAACCTTGCATAACTTCTCCATTGATCTGATTTTTTGATTATTCATACAGAAGACCACAGAAGACGTTTTGTTGCGAAATTTTATACATGAGCACTAGTAGAAAACAGGGCTTTGGTCACGGGGCAATATTCACATTAGTCCCGGTTCAGTCACGAACCGGGACTAATGTGAGCATTGGTCCCGATTCGTGCGGCTAAGGCATTAGTCCCGGTTCACCTGAGCCCTTTAGTCTCGGTTTGAGACACGAACCGAGACTAAAGGGTGCGATGGCCTTTAGTCCCGGTTTGTGTCTCAAACCGGGACTAAAGATTAGACCTTTAGTCCCGGTTTGAGATACGAACCGGGACTAAAGGGTGCGATGCCCTTTAGTCCCGGTTTGTGTCTCAAACCGGGACTAAAGGTCCCATTTTCAAACTCTACCCCCCCCTCCCCCGGGATCGCCTTTTATGTTTAGAAAAAATCAAAAGAAAATGATAAAAACTTCAAAAAATAAAATCCTTCGAGAGGCAGTTATATTACTACATCTACTAGTTAGGAAAATTTTAAAACTTAAATTTGGACATGTTTTGCAAAAAGAGTAGGGAAAATGTAAAACGGGGAAAATGTAAAACGGCTATAACTTTTGCATACGATGTCGGAAAAAAACGTATAATATATCAAAAAATTCAGCACGAAAATCCGCATCCGATGGAGACCGCCTACAGCATGTTTGCAATTTTTTAGAATCCTCAAATTCTAAAAGGAAAAAAAGTTATGCTCAAATTGAAGTTTTTTTTGAATTTTTGTTAAATCTGGTCAAACTACTTATTCAAGAAGTATTAGTGTTACTAAATAATGATTCAAGAATATTAGTGTTACTAAATAATTATTTCAGTTTTTTTTGAATTTTGGTCAACTATGGTCAAACTGTGGTCAAACTGTGGTTAAACAATGGTCAAACTACTTATTCAAGAAATATTAGTGTTACTAAATAATTATTGATTTTTAGAACAATAGTTTCAAACTCAAACAGTGAAATGTGTGACTTCATGCTCAAGCTAAATTCCTGAGGGTTAATAGGATTGACATCTTACTATTGTCAGGAAAACAACAAGTGTAGACTTGGAAACGAGGGAGAATAGAAGCCAGAAGTTAAGCGTGCTCAGGCTGGAGTAGTGAGAGGATGGGTGACCGTTTGGGAAGTTAGATGATTTGGAATGATGAGTGGTGATTAGAGATTAAAGGTTAAATTAAGCAGTGATGAGGGGTGATTTGAAATTAGAGGTTAAAAAATTTCAAAAATTTGAAATTCTAAAAAAATTCTAAAAAAAATTTCAAAAAAAAATTCATGAAATTTCCTTTAGTACCGGTTGGTGTTACCAACCGGGACTAAAGGTGGACCTTCAGGCAGCGGCCACGTGGAGGGCCTTTAGTCCCGGTTCCAGTAAGAACCGGGATTAAAGGCGGAGGCTTTAGTACCGACCCTTTAGTCCCGGTTCCAGAACCGGGACTAAAGGCCCTTATGAACCGGGACTAAAGGCCATTTTTCTACTAGTGGAGTAATATACTTGGCCATGTGGGCCACAGAAAAGTTTTAGAATTTTAGAATTTTCTTGCATCTAAAAAGAAATAAAATCAAATGGGTTGCTCCTAGACCCATGTTCATCTAGGTATTTTGAAAAGACTATGCATCTACTTTGTTCGCTATCCTATTGGGAAAGTTAATTTAGGAAGGAGAAATGAGTACATGAAGAAGCTAATATAAACTGAAGTTTTTAGTTTATAATAGAAGTTCTGGCAAAAAAATAGTGTTTTTGTGTTCTAGAATATCTCTATACATTTCCGGCCTATTGCGTGTTTAGTATATAATGCTAGATAGATAGATTTTTAATGTTTTCACTTTGTGAAGAAGTCATTTATTTCCTAATACTTCGTATGAATGGCAAATAATTCTTTCCCAGTTAGACCCTGTGTAGGAAATTAGGGCACTCCTAATAATTGTTTCTTAGCACATTATCATAGGCAAAAACTAGAGGTGCACTATATTTATAGAGGAGAGAGTGTGTGGAGCTGTTTGTTTAGGCTCTGCCTCCCCAAAATCCCTTTTGGAGGCCGGCTTTTGAAAAAAAAAATCAAAATTCATTAAAATTTATATTTTTTTACATTTCAAAAAATTCTGAAAAATATACATATACGTGAAGGCATAATCCACAAGTGTATAATTTTTAGGACGAAATACGTCGAAATGAGGGCTGTGCAAAAAATAAATCTGAGGCTTTTTAATACATGATACTATTGATCTTCTCAGGCCATGAATTTCTCTTTTTTGTACAGATCACATTTTAAAAGTATTTCATCATGAAATTTTACCCACATACACATAACATCCTTTTTTAGTTGCACAAAATTTTCAGATTTTTTTGAAGCTGAAAAGTTCAAATCTTGAATTTTTCAAAAAAAAAATCGGTCTTCATGGAGGCCTAGAGCTAAAATGCCTCACTCCTCTGCCTCCCCCTTCCTTTGTATACAACTCTTTGTTAGTTGGCGCTTAAAATATAATAAAAATGTTATGGCTGGGTTTGCGAGCCGTAACCCCTTAAAAGATGAATCTCTTGCTTGTTGAGACCCATCCTCATGGTTTGTAAATGGCCATCATCATTCAAGAGTTATCGAAGTCATCTGGCCAGGGAGTTCTAGCTCTACGTACACCACCAAAAAAAACATTTGTGTACATACCCAAATACATATATAGCACCTTTCAATGAAATTTTCATAACAATATACTTTCATTAGTGACATAGGCAAAAAAACAAATAAGTACATGAAAACAGGTCCTTTTTGTTGTTGGGCCGGGATTTGTTCTTTGTGCAGCATGCGGTCATAATATTTTTGAACAAAATTTACAAATCTGCCACAAATATGTATAGGTTTTCACAAAAAAGTAGTTTTTTTTTCTAACATGGAAATCTCATTTTTGAATGATTTGCAATAAAGTCCTCCAATGCACCCGTCCACCAAAACTGCGCAGCAGTAGTCCGGAAAGCCAAAAGCCTGGCAAGTTCCTTCAGAGCGACGATGTGGGCACTACAGGAACAGAGCTCGCCGACGCCAAAAGTAGAAATGTAATCGCCCCATTCGAACAAACCATGAACGATCACCTCTTACACGGGGTTAAACTCGCCGATAGAGTTTGTACCCACAAGAGCAGGTTGAACGGGCCCACCACCCTTGCCGGCGAGATCCTGACTTCGCCAATTCGTCTTCTTCAATTATGAGTCGCCGCCTCCACGGGGAGCTAAGTCCCTCTCGCTGTCTTGCAATTCAGCTTCTCTTGGGGCAAGGAGCACATCAAGATTTGGAATGAGAGATACCGGCCATGGATGAGTATGGGTGTGGGGGTGGCAGAGCATGATGGTTTCTTAGATGGTGACGGTGAGTCACATGGAGTAGTGATGGAAGAGGTGCTCATGCCACGAGACGAGACATGCGTCGTTTCTTGTCACGGAAGAGATTGCAGGAGGTTCCTGCTTAGGAAGAAAGAGGTCGCTACTCGCGAGTGAGAAGCGGAAAGATTAGACGAGATCTTCCCCTCCAACGTGCCACCAAATAAGGCGGCAAAAAAACCAGGCCAACAATTCCACACGGGGTTCTCACCCAGGGAAAAGACAGGGATCCCGGCAGGATCCCGTTGAACCAAACAAGCCCTGAACAAATGAAGGACTATGAACACACCCCTGCAGTGCAGGTAAAAGACAAGAGGGCTCACGATCGAAAAACATAGTACCTATATCAAATCGATGATGCAGAATCGTGGAGCCGCTTATATAGATGTGGTGGGTTGAGATACTCCGCTCTGAGACCATGTGTTGATCTCAGCTCCGACGATGGGCTCGCCGTGCTTGTGCAAACTCCTGCCTGTGTATAGATGTGGTGGGTGTTCTTTTGGAGGTGGCCGACCGGCAACGTCGAATGGGGAACGTTGAAAGAAGAAGCAAGTTTAGGTATCTAGGGGCCCATTATAACAAGAGCAGAGCGGCCGGCCGGGCCCCATGCTTCGTCGTCCTCGACGACTTGGCGGACCTCGAGCTCACCAGCAGTCCTTATTTTTTCCCTAAAGGTAACGCGCAAAGTCGCTTTAGCCAGCCGTCGTTATCTTATGAGTATTTTACTAATTAAGATGACTGTACCTTTTTAATAGGTTATCATGCACTTATTGATGGGCCTATATTCTCTAGGGCGTAATATTTTAATTAATATGACTGCAACGCATGCTTCCTTCGTCCGGTTTTTTCTAGTCTGCCTTTTTAGCCAAAATTTGCTCATATATTTACCTAATATAAAATATAAGTTGTGTGTAGTAAAAATTTGGTCGTACAAAATTTCTTATAATTACCAACAATATATGTTTTGTGGTATATCACTTATATTTTATACCTTAAGTTTGTGATCAAAATTTGACCTGACCCGAAACCTGGACGAAGAGTCATACGGCAATTGTAAAAGAATGAACCTGTGTTCTCGCACGTCTTAGTGCGTGACCCGCCGCACGCCATCTAATTGGTCATGCAGCCCATAGGTAGCTATCGGCTTTTTGATGTTTGCTGGATGACGTGTGCCACGATCGGTGGGTCACGCGCTAATCGCTGAAAATTATATGAGACCAGGTCTCACGGTTAGCAGGTGAGACCCGTCCTGATGAATGACACGTGTCATTCATAAATCATAAAGTATCCCCCACCCTTACTTAAAATCAGAGAGGGAGAGAGATTAGATGTTTTATGATTTATGAATGACACGTGTCATCCATCAGGATGGGTCTCGCGTGAGACCTGATCTCATAGAATTCTCCCCCCTCCTCTCCACCTGGATTTTCAGTGATGGTGGGGCTTGCTTCTCTCCTAGTCTCCAATCGAAAAGCTCCATGTAAACACAGTCTGTTGAATGCTTCAGCCAGATCAACCGAAGGCAAGCAGCGGAAACACTGTGTAGATTCCTTTGTTCGTGGAATGAGAGCAAAGGAATCTCTTTGTTATAAATTCCATTTCTGATAGCGAGTGCCATGGTCGAGCCGTCGAGGTAAAGTTCAAGGAGAGAATTTTTTTTTGCTATACACTCCATTTCCAATAAGGACAACAACTTGCAACAAATAGCACTATCAGCTTTCTGGTTCATAATTTTTATAGTAGCACTACTGATACGTCCATTTTGCATCATGCTTTTATATCGATATTTATTGCATTATGGGTTGTTATTACACATTATGTCACAATATTTATGCCTATTCTCTCTTATTTTATAAGGTTTACATGAAGAGGGGGAATGCCGGCAGCTGAAATTCTGGGCTGGAAAAGAAGCAAATATTAGAGACCTATTCTGCACAACTCCAAAAATCCTGAAACTTCACGGAAGCACGTTTCAGAATATATAAAAAATATTGGGCGAAAGAAGTACCAGAGGGGGGCCACCCACCATCCACGAGGGTGGGGGCCGCGCCCTCCTGCCTCGTGGGCCCCCTGGCAGCTCTCTGATACCCATCTTTGGCTATATGAAGTCTTTCGTCCAGGAAAAAATCATAAGCTAGCTCACAGGACGAAACTCCGTCGTCATGAGGCGGAACCAATCCAGGGCTTCGACGGAGCTGTTCTGCTTGGGAAACTTCCCTTCGGGAGGGGGAAATCATCACCATCGTCATCACCATCGATCCTCGCATCGGGAGGGGGTCAATCTTCATCAACATCTTCACCAGCACCATCTCATCTCAAACCCTAGTTCATCTCTTGTATCCAATCTTTGTCCCAAAACCTCGGATTGGTACCTGTGGGTTGCTAGTAGTGTTGATTACTCCTTTTAGTTGATGCTAGTTGGTTTATTCAGTGGAAGATCATATGGTCAGATCCTTTATGCATATAAATACCCCTCTGATTATGAACATGAATATGATTTGTGAGTAGTTACGTTTGTTCCCGAGGATATGGGAGAAGTCTTGCTATAAGTAGTCATGTGAATTTGGTATTGGTTCGATATTTTGATGATATGTATGTTGTCTTTCCTCTAGTGGTGTCAGGTGAACGTCTACTACATGACACTTCACCATTGTTAGGGCCTAGGGGAAGGCATTGGTAAGTAATAAGTAAATGATGGGTTGCTAGACTGACAGAAGCTTAAACCCTAGTTTATGAGTTGCTTCGTAAAGGGCTGATTTGGATCCATATGTTTCATGCTATGGTTAGGTTTACCTTAATACTTCTTTTATAGTTGCGGATGCTTGCAATAGGGGTTAATAATAAGTGGGATGCTTGTCCAAGGAAGGGCAGTATCCAAGCACCGGTCCACCCACATATCAAATTATCAAAGTACCGAACGCGAATAATATGAACATGATGAAAACTAGCTTGACGATAATTCCCATGTGTCCTCGGGAGCGTTTTCCTTTATATAAGAGTTTGTCCAGACTTGTCCTTTGATAGAAAAAGGATTGGGCCATCTTGCTGCACCTTATTTACTTTCATTATTTCTTACCCGTTACAAATTATCTTATCACAAAACTATCTGTTACCGATAATTTCAGTACTTGCAGAGAATACCTTACTGAAAACTGCTTATCATTTCCTTCTGCTCCTCGTTGGGTTCGACACTCTTACTTATCGAAAGGACTACGATAGATCCCATATACTTGTGGGCCATCAAGACTCTTTGCTGGCACTGTTGCTGGGGAGTGAAGCGCCTTTGGTAGGTGGAATTTGGTAAGGAAAAATTTATATAGTCTCGTGGAATTGTCATGGCAGATGTCCTAGAGCAAGGACTTAGTCGTAGGGCCATCGCACTAGGAAGCTTAAAGGGGTTAATCGGGACAAAGGAGACGAGAGAGTTTTATACTAGTTCGGCCCCTTACGATGAAGGTAAAAGCCTACGTCTAGCTGGGATTGGTATTGCTGGGGTTTCAATCTCCAAGGGCCTCAACTCGCCGGCTTGGTTATCGATCTGTTGTTTCTTGCCCTAAGTCGCCATCGGGTCGTCCCCTTATATACATGGGTTGACGCCTGGTGGCCTACAGAGTCCCAGCCGTCTTATAATCGTGTCCGGCTCGGTGACTTCCTTTACATGCCTTTCTTTATAAGTCTTTCCTTACATATGGCGGTTCATAATTTCAAGCCTTAAACCGCCTTCAGGCCTTTGAGCCTTCTATAAAACTTAATAAACTACAATCTTGAATGTTTACTGGGCTTCTTGCATAACCCGCCATTGGCACTACTAGGGAAAACCTTATACACAGAAATTTAGCAGTAGCGCGTGTCAAAAATGGGCGCTAGTGCAAAATAGCAGTAGCGTGCGTGCGAAAACCGCGCTACAGATACAACAGTAGCAGTAGCGCGTGCACTTGAAAAAACGCTAGCACTAATATTCCCATTGCTAAAACGGTAGGCTACGCATAGCAGTAGCGGTCTTGGGAGAAGCGCGCTACCGCTAGGACATAAGTAGCAGCGCGTTTCGCGCGGAGAGCGCAACTGCTAATGGAAATAAAATAAAATAAAAAACAAATGGAAAAGTAAATGAAAAAGAAAGAAATACAAAAAGGAGAAAGGAAAAATAAAATGTAGAGGAAAATAAATGAAAAGGCGAAAAAAGGAGAAAGGCGTAGCAGTAGCGTCTGTTCGTAGGAATCGCTATAGCTAACGTAGTTGCAGCGCGTTTCCTAGACCCCCGCTGTAGAAACAGAAAATGAAGTAAGAAATATGAAGGAAATTACATAGCTATAGCAGTAGCACGTTTCGTGAAAATCGCTATAGCTAACTTAGCTATAGCGCGTTTCGCGAAAAGCGCTACCGCTAAGTTTCCCCCGGAGCCACCAGAATCGCACGTCGTCGACGTCACCGGAGTCGCGCCCAACGCCACCGGAGCCACGCGGCCTCATCAATGCCACCGGACCGCAGTCGACGCCACCGAATCCTCCCTCACCATCACCAAAGACGCCCCTGCCTCCCTCGCCACCACTGCCTCCCGCTCCACCACCGAAGCCATCCTCTGTAAGCCCCCACCCCTCCTCTCTCTCTCTAAATTAGTTAGGTTAATTTAGTTAGGAAAAGAATTTAGTTAGGTTAATTTAGTTAGGAAAAGAATTTAGATAGGGCTTTGACAGAGACGCCCCTGCCTCCCTCGCCACATCTGCCTCCCTCACCGTAGGAAAAAATTGTATATGCTTAACTAGGGCTTTGACAGAGACGCCCCTGCCTTCCTCGCCACATCTGCCTCCATCTATATTTGGTTTTTGAATTGAGTTTCAGAGAGCATGAGATTTGTGTAGATTTTCTTGAAGTGTCAAACACTAGGAGATACAAATTTGAAGTGGTCATGATATATGAAAAATCCTCAATTGTGTTTTCTCATTGATCATAATCGACATTGAAGTGGTTCGATTGTGCCCAAGTGGCCTTTGTTTTCCCGGAATGTTGATTCATTTCCGTTCCGGCAAAATTCAGGTTCTCGATTTGTCCACTTTTTAGCAAAGGTCATGCCGAAATTTTCCGTGAATTTTGGCATGACTTGTGCTACAAACTAGGACATATCGAGTGCCCGGGATTTGCCGCACCTGGAAGGAGTCAACGTTCCTACAAAACAATATGCCTTTTTTATGTCATTATTCATTTTATTAGGTCTAGAATTAATTGACTAGATTTAATCGTAGGAAACACGGCTAGCAACGATGAAGGACAGAGTTCTGGTGATTGCGACGACGTTTACTAGGCGGCAGGCAAATTTTTGAGCCTTGCCGATGAGACTGAGACCGGCGCTGAGACTGAGACCGGTGCTGAGACTGAGAAAGGCGCTGAGACTCAGACCGGCATCGAGACCGGCGCTCAGACTGAGACCGGCGCTGCCTCGGGGAGAGGAGCCGGTGTAGAACCAAAAGCAAAGAGGCAACGACCTCCTAACAAACTCAGGACTTCTAGACTGGTGGTCACGGAGGTGGACGACGGCAATTTTGAGCCAAAGGCGCCCGAGGAAGCGCGTCGATGCTACGGCAATCAAATAGGCTGCATCGTATGGACAACCGCCACCATCAATGATGAGAAACTAAAGAAGATAGATAATATGAGGCCCCCCCTCCTAAAGAAGCTGCACCAGATATTCTTGTTCCC
>NW_024119299.1:0-38643 GCF_003073215.2 Triticum urartu
TGCCGTGGCCCAGCCGCCGGCGGTCCGGCTTGGTAGAGTGGGTAGCGTGAGCCAGTGCGTCGGCACGACCGTTGGCTACGGGGCGACGAGGTGGTGAGGGTGGCCGGCGGCGCCCGCTCGGCCCAGATCTGTGCCCCTTAGGGCCCCATATGGGTCAGGACGGGACTGCTATATACTTCGTGCGGCCGCGATGCTCCTTGGAGGTGGAGGTGGTGCGACGGCGGTCTCCGGGTGGTGGGGTGCTGTCAGCCGGACTGCAGCATGGCGGTGGGGGCTTCGTGGGCCTGTATAGGCCTGACCGGGCCAGTAGAGGCCTGGTGTGTCCCTATTATCGCGTCCGGCCGGCTACCGTGATGGCGGTGGAGGTAGTACGACGGCGGTGTTCGGGTGGTGGGATGCTATCAACCGGCTTGCTGTAGCGTGCAGTGGGGGCTTCGCGGGCCTGTATAGGCCCAGCGGGGCCAGTAGAAGCTTGTGTGTCCATGTTGCCGCGTCCGGTCGGCTACCGCCATGGCGGTGGAGGTAGTTCCCTCCCGCATAGTTGCAATGCTATTGTGACTAATTCCTCTGTCCCCTCTTCTTTCCTCTAGGCCTCATGTCGGTGACCACATTGAGACAACGAGAATGGCACCAAGATTGTGGTGGCGCATGCTGGTGGGCAGCAAGTTGGGTGGAGCACTACGGATCGTCCGGGTTGGTGGTGTCTTTTTGGGGGTCGGCGCAAATCCCTGCCGCCTCGTCCGGCACCGACGCGGTGATGCCTGCAGGTGCCGCAGTTCCTTCCTGAAGGTCCTCGTGTGTACCCTTTCCCTGATGCCGTCTGCGTATCGTGAGAAACCCTAGGACTAGTCCAGACACTATCATCGTCATCATCACATTCATTTTTGAAGGTGTTGCTTGGTACGCGGCGCTTCGGAGTGCTATGAGCATGGTGGGAATTCTCTGGAGCGCGCAACGGTTGCGGGTCATCTTTGTTTCGTCGATCTCCCGGTGTCGGCATTTGTTTCTTTTTTTTCTTTTTTAATGTATTATTCGTGGAAATACATAGCTGCTCACGGGACGTCTTAATCTTTATGAATATTATACATCTGTCGTCAATATCTCTGGTAGACAAAGAAGACTGCCAGGTACTATTCTCCTTTCAAAAAAAATGACACTGACTACAATCCGCGGGGGAGCGTTCACACGCGTCCACACACGAATACATAGCTGCTCACGGGACGTCTTAATCTTTATGAATATTATACGTCTGTCATCAATATCTCTGATAGACGAAGAAGACTGCCAGGTACTATTCTCCTTTCAAAAAAAATGACACTGACTACAATCCGCGGGGCGAGGGTTCACACGCGTCCACACACGAAGAGTCTATTAAAGAACGGAGTCCTGGAGCTTATGAAATTGCTGAAGTAGCCACCAACGGTTCATGATGTACCCATACATCACCCAGCATTGATATTGCGTTGTTGGATAAGCCCTTTTAAGCTATGATCCTAAACAAACTAAAATGAAAAATCTGGTTAGTCTTTGTGACAAAGGAAGATATAATACCCCCGGTCAAATCTGGTCTTTGTGGCTCTTATCTACCAACTCCTAGCGTGTCCCAGTGCGCTCTACATTTCAACTTTGTTGCTAATCATTTATATTGACCCCATTCGAAGCTTCGCACCTTCTTACTTGCAGTGTTGTTTCCGCGTGATTTGGATAAGCATTTCGTTTAAGAAGGCTCCTGTGTTCAAGGCTGCAACCCACACGGGCAGGTTTGTAGCTCCATTCTGTCTTCGTTGAAGGCAAGGGGACGGGTAAGCTCCGTTTAATTTTGTTATGAATAAAAAAACTTCGTACATTTATCTTGGTCTCCTCTTCTTGTTTGTCCTCTAGTTTTTTTTTTACTTTCTGATTTTCATGTTTACGATAATGGATGAATGGAGTTTTCGAAATTGAAATATGACAGTATGTTTGTTCGTTGAACAGGAACTTAACCAAGCTGTCTGGGGACCCAAACTTCACCAAGTTATCTCTGATCGGTTCTCGGTTTTTGTTGAGATGGTAAGCAGCCTAGCGCTCTCTCTCTCTCTCTCTCTCTCTCTCTCTCCTCTCTCTCTCTCTCTCTCTCTCTCTCTCTCTCTCTCTCTCTCTCTGATCGGTTCTCGGGTAGCTCTCCCTCCCTAATGCGAATCCATAGCTGTCCTCTAGTATAGATCAGCCAAGGTCGGGAGCCTCTCTTAGGAACTACAATTTTGAGGAAAAATTAAAAAGCCGTGTTGTGGGTGGCCTTTTTCTTAACATACAAGCTGAAGTCGTTTGTGCATGCTGCTGTTCTATGCACGCTGATGGCAAGAGCTAGCCAGCTACCTAGCTAGATAAATGCCATAGAAATAGAGTTTGCACTGCCAAACGCAACGGCTAGCTAGTAAATTTTTCAGCGTTCTGTGGTCTAACCAAACAGGTACTCTGCACTGTGACTACTTCAAAAACGTTGTTGTATTAAAACCATGGTAATTTGTACCTATAGGCAAAATGACAGTAGTTTTTGATACGTTGATTTTTTTTCCAGTACTTTACTATCAAACACGGCCTAAATGTTAATTGCTCTGCTGAGTGAATTTTTTATTAAGTCTCTAAGCATACATAATTAGACAATCATTGATCATTCTTTTAGGAAAAATCTAAAGGATGAGTTTCCATTACAACCGTGACGCCATGTTCTTACTTTTCTTTATTTTATTTATTTAGGTCGATGAACTGAAGAAGCGTTTTGCTGGCTTTGCCGAAGGAGTGGTGGTTATGGTATGCCCAGTGCTTGTAGCAATTGCTCTCGACAAGGTCGACGTCAAAGTGTATGGACACCACGCTTTCTTTGCCATGCTCGGCATGGCAGCTATCACTTTGATAATCGGTATCTGCCCCTTTCTCGTCTGCTGGTTCTCCGGGATATTCGTCAGCCCTGTCCCGGTTACCGCTATCCTGGCAACCCTTTCCTCTTGTTCCCTCCTCATCCTCACCTGCTTCATCGCCCAGCTCGTTGTCCCCAAAAACACTTTAATCATCTGGGGCGTCGTATTTGGATTCCTCGTCCTGCTTCGAGCAGTCGAGTACTACCGTCGAGGGGATTTCAATCAGTATGAACAAAACAAGATACTCAATGAATCACATGAGTTCTTGACGGGTGTCACTGGAGTTCTCTTTCTGGGGCTGGAAGGTTTGGCACTCGAAGGTCATGACGATCCGATGTTTCAAAAGGGCGGGCCTGTGGCGAACGCCAGCTTCATAGTTTGCGCTACTGGCGTATTCATGATGTATCTCGAGATGACCCCACCTATAGATTTCTCACAACAACGTCATATTGCTCTTTTGACTCTGACGCTTGACAGCTTCATGGCTGGTGGAACCTTCATCCTGTTGATGCTCGTCATGTTTAAGCTCATGGGGCTCTTCGCCCTCTTCCTCTTGGCACCCCCGTTTGTAATCATCGCCGTACTTGTGTACCTTGTCGCCTTCGATGTACCACCAAGAGAACATGTACCACCCCTTCCCATCAACAACGCCCCCGCAGGTGATGAGTCCACACCGGCTTCGCTGGAACTGACAAAAGTCACCTTCACCGGGTTCTTGGCTGTGTCAATTACAGTCATCCGCGACACTTCGCCCAGCAAATTGACCGGCTGTTTCCTACTATTCGCGGCCGCGGCTATTGTGTTTGGGCTCTCATGGAGGCTCCTGTCACAGTCCCACATAAGGAAGTCTTTCACCGGTGTTTCATCTGATCCTTTTGATTCTTCTGCCAGTCTGGCTTCCTTGGGCACACACGTCTGCATTGTAATCGCTACGTTTCTACTACTAGCAATGGCCTGGACATCGAGAGGAAAACCATGCCAAGTAGTGAAACCATGTACTTGATATTACTTTTTCTACACATGCATTTTTTTAATCGCACCTGCGCTCATATATATGTAACAGGTTTTGTACTAAATCTGTAATTTAATTCAATTCTTCTTTCAGATTCATACACTGAAATCTACTATTTTCTTTACCAGTTAATTATTTATTATTGAATGATTTTCGAATCTGCCACAATCATCTCTTATTTATACTTCTCCTAATTTTTATAGTATGATATTCCCTCTATGTATGCCTTATTATGATTGCCTTCAAGTCCAACTTCAAGTCCAACTTCTTAAGCTTGACCAAGCCGGCAGATCTCGGGTAGGGGGTCCCGAACCATCCGCCTTAGACGCACAGTTCGGGACCCCCCTACCTGAGATCCGCCGGCTTTGACACCGACATTGGTGCTTTCATTGAGAGTTCCACTGTGCCGTCACCATAAGGCTCGATGGCACTTTCGATCATCGCTAGCGATGCGTTCCAGGGTGAGGCTTTCCTCCCCGGACAGATCTTCGTATTCGGCGGCTTCGCATTGCGGGCCAATTCGCTTGGCCATCTGGAGCAGATCGAAATCTACGCCCCTGGCCATCAGGTCAGATTTGGAAACTTGAACTACACGGCCGACATCCGTGGAAACTTGATCTTCGACGGATTCGAGCCCATGCCGGACGCGCCGCACAGTCGCAACGAGCAAGACGTAACTTTGCCGTCGGACAGTGTTCGGGAGATCGCATCCGCAGCTACTCCGGTCTTTAATCTGGAGCAAATCGCGTCATCCGAGAGCGGAGGGATAGTCCCTGCCATGGAGGCCGCACTCTCAGTGGCGATAGAGCCAGATACTGACTTCACCCCTTACGAGAGCCGTGTCGCCGAACCACTGGATTCATCTCCAGCCACGGACTCCGAGCCGCTCACATCCGTGCCCGTCGAGTTCGACTGGGCTTCGATCATGGAGTTCACCTCCGCGGATATCTTTCAGCACTCACCTTTCGGAGATGTGCTAAATTCATTAAGGTCTCTCTTTCTGTCAGGAGAACCTTGGCCGAATTATGTCCGGCTAGAATGGGATGCGGACGACGAAGAAATTTTCTCCCCACCCACCACCCACTTAGTAGCCACTGTCGACGACTTAACCGACATGCTCGACTTCGACTCCGAAGACTTTGACGGTATGGACGACGAAGCCGGAGACGAACAGGAACCACCGCCCTCAGGGCGCTGGACCGCCACCTCATCATATGATATATACATGGTGGACACCCCCAAAGAAGGCAATGACGACGAGACAACAGAGGATGAACCCTCCAAGAAGCAACCCAAGCGCCGACGTCAGCGGTGCCGCTCTAAGTCCCGCCACAGTAAGAGCAGTGATACCGGCACAGGAGATAATAACACTCCGGATAGCGCCGAAGACAACAACAATCCCCTCCAGCACAGTGTAGAGCTAGAGGACGAACAAGCTAGCCCTCCAGAGCAGACATCAGATGGAGAACCGGAGGAGGACAATTACATGCCTCCCTCCGAAGGCGAGACGAGCCGTGGCGACGACGAGTTAATCGTGCCTGAGGACCCCGTCGAGCAAGAGCACTTCAAGCGCCAGCTTATGGCCACGGCAAATAGCCTTAAGAAAAAATAGCAACAGCTTCAAGCTGATCAAGACCTGCTAGCAGACAGGTGGACCGAAGTCCTTGCGGCTGAGGAGCATGAACTCGAACGCCCGTCCAAGAGTTACCCAAAACGCAGGTTGCTACCTCACCTCGAGGAGGAAGCATTGAAACCCCATTCACCAGTGTACGATGCGGCTGACCAGCCGAGCCAGAAAGGCGTTTCATCCTAAAGTTCAGCCCGCACCCCGTCGCCACTCAGTCAAAAATACTAAGGCCCGGGGCAACACAGAGGACCTGCGAGACATATTGGACAGTAAGACAAAAATCGCAAGGTCAATATATGGGACACGGGCACGTGCGCCCACACGAGATGATGATCGTCGCGCCGAATACACCAAGAGTAAATCCGGCCGGGCCGAATACGGCAGACAAAACTCATACGAACTACATCGGGATATAGCACGGCACAGAGGTGCCACACACCCGCTATACTTCACTGATAAAGTTATGAATCATGAATTCCCAGAGGGTTTCAAATCCGTAAAAATCGAATCATACGATGGCACAACAGATCCCGCTGTTTGGATTGAGGATTTCCTCCTTCACATCCACATGGCTCACGATGATGATCTACATGGCATCAAGTACCTCCCACTAAAATTTAAAGGACCAGCTCGGCATTGGCTGAATAGCTTGCCAGCAGATTCCGTCGGCAGTTGGGTGGATCTGGAAGACACATTTCTTGAAAACTTCTAGGGCACTTATGTGTGGCCACCGGATGCTGATGACTTAAGCCACATAACCCAGCAGCCAGGGGAATCAGCCAGACAATTTTGGACGCGGTTCCTGACTAAGCAAAATCAAATTGTAGACTGTCCGGACGCAGAGGCCCTAGCAGCATTCAAGCATAACATCCGCGACGAATGGCTCGCCCGCCACCTTGGCCAGGAGAAGCCGAAATCTATGACAGCCCTCACGACACTCATGAACCGCTTTTGCGCGGGCGTGGACAGCTGGCTGGCTCGCAGCAACAACACATCGAGGAATCCGGATACCTGTTAACGGTAGGCAGCGTCGTAATAGACCAAAGCACTGCACTAACGGTGATAAAACCAAAGATACGGCGGGAAATGCCGGATTTAGAGGCTCTAGATCCGGTCAGCGGAAAAAGCCATTTAAAAGAAATACTCCGGCTCCGTCCAGTCTGGATCACATACTGGATCGCTCGTGTCAAATCCACGGCACCCCCGACAAGCCAGCCAATCACACCAACAGAGAATGCTGCGTGTTCAAGCAGGCCGGCAAGTTAAATGCCGAGAACAAGGACAAGGGGCTGCATAGCGATGATGAGGAGGAGCCCCGACCGCCGAACAGAGGAGGACAGAAGGGGTTTCCCCCACAAGTAAAGACGATGAAGATGATATACGCAACCCACATTCCCAAGAGGGAGCGGAAGCGTGCACTAAGGGACGTCTATGCGATGGAGCCCGTCGCCCCGAAGTTCAACCCATGGTCTGCTTGTCCGATCACCTTCGATCGCAGGGACCACCCCACTAGCATCCGTCATGGAGGATCCGCTGCACTGGTCCTAGACCCCATCATTGACGGATTTCACCTCACTCTGAGTCCTTATGGACGGCGGCAGCAGCCTGAACTTGCTCTATCAGGATACAGTGCGAAAAATGGGCATCGATCCCTCGAGGATCAAACCCAGCAAAACCACCTTTAAAGGCGTCATCCCAGGTGTAGAGGCCCATTGCACAAGCTCAATCACACTGGAAGTGGTTTTCGGATCACCGGATAACTTCCGAAGCGAGGAGTTAATCTTCGACATCGTCCCGTTTCGCAGTGGCTATCATGCATTGCTCGAACGGACATCATTTGCAAAATTCAATGCAGTGCCGCATTACACATACCTCAAGCTCAAGAGGCCAGGACCTCGCGGGGTTATAACAGTAAATGGAAACACAGAACGCTCGCTCTGTATGGAAGAGCACACTGCGGCCCTTGCAGCAGAAGCACAAAGCAGCCTGTTCAGGCAGACCACCCACTCGGCGTCACAGCCCCTGGACACCTTCAAGCGAGTCCGGAACAAGCTGCAACAGGATCGCCTGGCACGATCAGAGCTCGCCTAGCAATTCGGCTCCCGTCCCAGTCCCAGTGAAGCGACGAAATCCGTGCCGCACGTACATAACTACGGATTGAAAATACCATGGACATAGGCGGGGGCACGATCAGGACACACCCTGCATTGTGGCTCAACCACACTAGGGGCTGTATACCTTTGACATTCCTTTTCTCTTTCAGGGCCTAACTCTCTGGAAGCCCTTTCCGGCAGTACGATTTCCGGACACATTCCGGAAACAACAACCAAGACGGCAAGAAGCTAAGATGAACACGGGAACCGCTAGGTGGTCTCTAATAATAATTGATATACCCGTTTTTCACTATTCATGCATAACTTGCCCTGGGATAGGACATTTTAAATTGTCCTACTTTATGCTTATTGCACCACTTGTACCAGTACGCTTCGACGTATTATTTAAATAACAATGCATATCATTAATCTATCATTGCATTATTTAAGTTTTTCTCTTTCTCTTATTTGTCCATTTATGACAATCCGCACCCGCACGTGCGGGTACGGTCAGTTCACAAGGGGTCCTCGTTTACCCCATAATACGGCGCAAGAAGTCCGAACACTTTCAACAGTGCGGCACTCCGAACTTATAGCATTATCTGCATCAGGTCCGAATCATGTCTTTGGTCAAATGTTGGGTCGCCCGGCTCCCATGCTTTGGTACCTTATGTTCCGCTATATCGGCTAAGGTAGCGGTGGGAGAACTACTGCGATTGTGTCCCGGTTCTTCCGGACGAGCACCTCAGTAGAGAAAGTCAAAAACTGACTGTCATGATAAGCGAGAGACTGGTCACTGTTCAAGAGGTCTCAAGTCCTTAAAGACTTTTCCCGCTTCGGGCGAGGAGTCGGCCTTGTCCGGCTTAGGCGTGTATAGCGCCCCAAATCCGGCCCTCCGAATACAAGGGGCTTCGCCAAAAATTTAAAATCATAGACTTTTATGGCTAAGTGAGACTGATAAAGCTTTATAGTCCGATTGCCTGGTTCGTTGCGCTGAACACCTCCCTTGAAGGACCCAAAATTAGGGTAAAGAGTGTTCAGATTTATTCTGAACACCCCAGTACTAGTTACATGAGGATAGAAGCCGACGACTGGCCAACTCTTAGATTTTATACACGGCTGCACAGAAGGTAATATTTTAAATTAAGAATTGGCATGGCGCAAACGAACTCGTTTCATATTACAGGATCACATGGGCATGTTCATTCAAAAATTACATCATTGGAACACTCATCTGCCACTAAGCGGAAACCCTTCAGGACACTCTCATAGTAATTATCGGGGCGGCGATGCTCCTTGCCCTCCGACAGCCCCTCCTTCACCAGCTTCACGGCGTTCAGCTTCGCCCACTGCACCTTAGCTCGGGCAAAAGCCCTCCGTGCACCCTCGATGCAGACGGACCGCTTGATGACTTCAAGCCGTGGGCAGGCTTCTACAAGCCGCCTCACCAGACCGAAGTAGCTGCCGGACAGGGGCTCGCCAGGCCACATCCATACTATAAGGCCCCTCATGGCCTGTTCGGCCACCTTGTGAAGTTCGACCAACTGCTTCAGCTGGTCGCTCAAGGGCACGGGGTGTTCGGTCCTAGTATACTGAGACCAGAACAACTTCTCCGTTGAGCTCCCGTCCTCAGCCCGGTAAAACTCCGCGGCATCCAGTACACTGCGGGGAAGATCTGCAAACGCTCCTGGAGAGCTCCGAACTCGGGTAAGAAAAAGGAAAGTCTCCTTCACGTGCTTGCTTTGCATAATGAATGCCTTACCTGCCGCTATTTTCATCACCGCGTCAATCTCCTGGAGGGCCTTGTGGGCTTCAGCCTTGGCGCTCCGGACGCTTTCAAGCGCCTGCGTGAGCTCGGACTCTCGCGTCTTAGAGTCAAGCTCCAAGGACTCGTTCTTTTTGGCGAGAGCCTCGAGCTCCTGCTGCACCTCGCCTACTCGGGCTTCTTGTTTCTCCCGTTCAATGCGTTCTTTGGCCACTTTGTCTTCGGCCTCGGACAGCGCCTTCCTCAGGGTCTCCACCTCGGTCGTGGCCCCTGACAAATTCATGATGATCCTATTACTTTACACCCGAACTTATTTTTAACTATATAGACAGGGATATATCTTACCTTTGTTGTCTTCGAGCTGCCTCTTGGTAAGGCCGAGCTCGTCCTCGGACCGCTTCAGGTCCTGCTTCACTGCAGAGACCTCCGCAGTATGTGCGGCAGCGGCCAGCAGTGAAGCCTGCACATACACATAGACATACTCTACTTAGACTCCTGAGTTATCATTTGATCCTCTATTCGGCTTTTCTTCGCGAACGCCGAATAGAGCATCAGGGGCTACTATTTATGCGGTACTATTTTCTTATATTTTAATTGCTTACCTCAAAGCCTGTTAAGAGGCTGGCGCAGGCTTTGGTTAGTCCGTTTTTAGCGGACTGAACCTTCTTGACCACCGCACTCATGATAGTGCGGTGCTCTTCTGCGATGGAAGCGTTGCGAAGCGCTTCCAGCAGGTTGTCCGGTGCCTCTTATTGGACAGAGGACACCGGCACCGATGGTTGGCCCCCCTTGATGGGGGACCGCCTACCGGAGTCCGGAACCATCGATGGTTCCGGCGCAGTGTCCGGCTGGGGCCCGAACTCGAAGCCCGTAGGAGCCTCATTCCTTTGGTACCCATGGTCCGGGAAGTCGCCGCGAGGCACCCCCAGGACCACCTCCCATTGGCTCGGTGCCTTTTGGGACAACACCTCGGCGTTGTCCGTAGGGTGAGGGGTGGAAGCGGTCAGAAGAGAACCGATGTTCATATCTGACGAGTCCAAAGAGCCGCTCGACGAGGGTACGTCGAGATGAACCCGGGACGGACTGCATAATCATGTTTGGCATGAGGAAAGGCAGTGCAATAAAACATACCATGAAGTACTATGGTGTCCAGACACTTACGATTTCGCCAAGGGCTTGACCCTGGGTAGCCACTCGTCGCCACAGTCGGCGGCCGTCGTGGCGCAGTCCGGAGGGAGGGTCCTTCCCTTCTTGGACCCTTCGGCCTCCCCGGAAGGGTCGGCCTTCCTTTTCTTGTCTCCCCCGGCTGGGGGGGGGAGAACTTTTCTCCTCCTGCTCGTTTCTGGGGGAGAAGTGCGCGTCGGAGTCATCGTCCGATGACTCCGATACAACCTTGCGCCGGAGACCCTTTCGGGTCCCCGCGGCCTTCTTCTTGGTCTTCTTTTCCGGCACCTCGTAGGGTGCCAGAGTCAGCATCTTCGTCAGAAGACCGTCTGCAGGATCTTCGGGCAGCGGGGCTGGGCTATCAAGCTGCTCCACCGTCTCTATCCAGTCCTGTTAATGACATGGAAGTTCAGATCCTGCACACAACTAAACCGGGGCAAATAAATACCCTAAGAGATATAAAAACCTACCGGATTGGCGCGACGCTTTGCGCTGAGTCCACGGTCCTCGGTGAGGGAGGGAGGAATCTCGACATTCTTGAACAGCACCCTCCAGATGTCCTCGTGCGTCGTGTCATAGAGCTCTCGCAACGTCTGGTGCTTGGCCGAGTCGAACTCCCACAAAACAAATTCCCATCGTTGACACGGGAGGATCCGGCGGAAGAGCATAACCTGGACCACGTTGACAAGCTTGATTTTATTGTTCGTCATGTTCTGGATACAGGTTTGTAGTCCGGTCAGCTCTACCGAGGAACCCCAGGACAGACCCTTCTTTTTCCAGGAGGTAAGCCGCGCGGGGATTCCGGATCGAAATTTGGGGGCCGCCGCCCAGTTGGAGTCGCGTGGGTCGGTGATGTAGAACCACCCCGATTGCCACCCCTTTATGGTATCCACATAGGTGCCCTCGAGCCAGGTGACAATAGGCATCTTGCCCACCATGGCGCCTCCGCACTCTGCTTGCTAGCCTCCCACCACCTTCGGTTCGACATTGAAGGTTTTCAGCCATAGGCCGACATGGGGCCTGATCCGAAAGAAGGCCTCGCACACGACGATAAACGCCGAGATGTTGAGGATGAAATTGGGGGCCAGATCATGAAAGTCCAGCCCGTAGTAGAACATGAGCCCGTAGACAAATGGATGGAGAGGAAATCCCAGTCCGCGGATGAAATGGGTAAGAAAAACTACCTTCTCATGGGGTTCGGGCGTTGGGACGATCTGCCCCGTATTTGGCAGCCGGTGCGCGATATCCGCAGCTAGGTATCCGGCTTCCCGTAACTTTTTGATGTTATCCTCCGTGACGGAGGAAACCATCCACTTTCCTCCTGCTCCAGACATGCTTGGAGTGGTTTGAGAAGAAGAACGCGAGATTGGGCGCTAGAGCTCGAGTGTGCGGGAATGGGTAAGCGAGGAGGAAGAAGGCGTGGGTGAAAAAAGTAAATCTTCGTCCCTTTATAAGGGCGGAAGAGGCGATCTGTCTCCCCACTTGCCTAGCGAAACTGCTTATTCCCCAGGTGCCGTAATTCATGGCGTGGTTGGGTTACCCACGTCCGTATTGATGAGAATCCCGTGATAAGGGGAACACGATCTCTACTTTGACATGACGTATCAAGCAAACCGCCTCGCGATATGTGCGGAGCTGGTTGAGAAAAGAGGTTCGAATAATAACCGGGCCATGGCATGATGTCATGCTGTCAAAACGTGTCAACAGATTAGATTTGTGAAAATATTATTCTCTCTACGTGATATGTGGAACTTATTTTGCAGGATCGGACACTATCCTTGTATTCAAACTCTTCAATGGTGTATTTGTAGGAGGAACCCGCCTTGCAATGCCGAAGACAACACTGCGCGCCGGATTCGTCGTCATTGAAGCCTGGTTCAGGGGCTACTCAGGGAGTCCTGGATTAGGGGGTCTCTGGACAGCCGGACTGTTGGACTATGAAGATACAAGATGGAAGCCTTCGTTCCGTGTCCGGATGGGACTCTACTTGGCGTGGAAGGCAAGCTAGGCAATATGGATATGTATATCTCCTCCTTTGTAACCGACCTTGTGTAACCCTAGCCCCCTCCGGTGTCTATATAAACCGGAGGGTTTTAGTCCATAGGACAACAGACAATCATACCATAGGCTAGCTTCTAGGGTTTGGCCTCTCCGATTTCGTGGTAGATCAACTCTTGTAATACTCATATCATCAAGAACAATCAAGCAGGACGTAGGGTTTTACCTCCATCAAGAGGGCCCGAACCTGGGTAAACATCGTGTCCCCTGCCTTCTGTTACCATCCACCTTAGACGCACAGTTCGGGACCCCCTACCCGAGATCCGCCGGTTTTGACACCGACACCGCTGAATGTTAAAATTTGATGTGGTACTATGTCGAGATGTGGTCCCGACAAAGGACAATCTCCCTCACCGCAGTTGGTAAGGGAGTAACATGTGTTGTTTTTTCCATCAAATTAAACACCTTTTCTTTCATTACCCTCTTGTGTGTGCTACATGGCAAGTCAACGAACTTACGTCCAACTTACACCCATGTCGCAGTGTTGCCAATATGTATGGTAACTGGCTTGATGAAATCTCACACAAATGTTGTGCATTTATAAGGGTGGAAATGTCTGCCTTATTATGGTGGTTATGAATGTGTCGGAATGACACTGCTTTAATGGTAAAAATCATCTTGTTTGCAGGTTATCTACCAGTCTACACATTGGCTCCGTGTGTAGTTTTCTCTATAGCGAGTGGAACACCGATCGGTCTTTACGGCGGTTTGTACGTTTTTAGAGTAGATGGTTAGGAATGCTTTTACCCAACATGGGTGTTGGGGTAGTCTATGGATAAGCGAAAAGTCCATTCTGCATCCGAGCTCATATGCTCCCGCATGAACAGTAAAATTGAAAAAAAATCGAAAAAAATTCAAAAAATTCCATTTTTTTGAGAGAAACATTGACAAAAGTTCTAAGTGCCTGCAAAAATTCATCATGAAATCACATTCCTGTAAGGCGTGGCAAAAAAAACAAATTCAGTGCTTCAAAATGCATTTGAAAGCAGCTTTTTCAGAGTACTATTTTTGTTTTTTTGCCACGCCTTCTAGGAATGTGATTTCATGACGAATTTTTGCAGGCACTTAGAACTTTTGTCAATGTTTCTCTCAAAAAAAAATTGGAATTTTTTGAATTTTTTTATTTTTTTTCGATTTTACTGTTCATGCGGGAGCATATGAGCTCGGGTGCAGATTAGCCGCGTCCATGGATAAGCCCTCCACCTTCTTCATCCTAGCCTAGTTTCAGTCTAATATGACTTCCCTGTGGCCGGTGATTTCTCTTTTCTTTATATGTTGTAAATTTTTGATGTGTATATCTTAGTCATACAAAGATCGGGTATATATTCATGATGTCTTTGATGATACATTTCAAGTTAATAAAAAGGCTCTGCTGAAAAAACTATCTGTATTGGTGTACTGGCAGCAGCTGGGTGTGAACACGGGTCTTCCTTTGTGTGTCCGCTCCAAACTCCATTCCAAAGACCATGTCGTTGTTACAAAGTCTCGATCCGGTAACTATATTTATGAGCCAATCAACAGAAGATAGTACAAAATAAAAATTTAAAAAATTGCACGAGATGTGGTTGCTTCTATGAATGTATGACCGAGTATCCAGATTAGTTTATTTGTGGACACTTGGACTAATTTCCCCAAAAGATGCAGACGCACATAATGGACCAAATCAAGGGTAGGACGCACTTTGCTACGGATTAAAATGTACTGAAATTACAAGATAACTGCCAAATCAATTAAATAGGGCATTAGCATGTCAAATTGGATAGATGACGATAATGATTAATTCGATATAAATTAACAAGGATCAATATCAACGACATGTCTTTTTTTATTTTCCCAAGTGCTAAACAGTGCACGCGCGAGATCCTTCCGCTCTGAGCGGGCGCACGCAAGTCGTAGGATCTCTATGGGAGATACAGTCATACAGCCAGGACGCGATGCAGTAGTAGTTACCAAAGCGGCAGGGTTTGTCGTCAATTTGCCTGACCCATGCAAGGTGGATTCAGATGACACATCCGCAGAACAGAGGATAAAGCAGAGTACTACTGTAGTTCAGTTTGAGAGAAAGAGAGAGACAGTCAGTTTTCAGGCAACGAATGCCTTTTTTCCTTTTCCTTCTTCTTCTTGTCAGCTGTAACGAATACAACAACTAAACCGAGCTACCAAAGCTCCAACTCTTATTTATACAAGGTTCTCAGCACTGCTCTGAACCGACTTTTGCTGCAACACATGTAGACAAAACACTCAACTTAGACTTAGCCAGCTTGTACACGCACACCTACAGTCAAACTTGCAGCAAGTTGCAAGCTGCTGCCCACAATCACACTAGTGCATTCACATTGCACTAACAGGTTGTTTGACTGCAATCAGGTTTAATCTAACAACCACTCTGTTTGGATTTTTAGGAACAGAGATGAAACTATGAAATTTACTGTCTTAGCATGGTTTATAGTTATTTCAGAATCCACCATGATCATGTGTTTTGTGTTGTGTTTACGTATCACTGTACTGATCTGCTGTTATTTAACCAAGGGGTTGCAAACAATAGATGGTTTGATTTGCCTGTTAACAAGTTATATGCTTTGTGATGTAATGTGATGATTGATGAATGCATTTTACTTAACTAGGCATGGACGGTACTGGTGTACCACGATGTGAAATGGGTAAAAGGGATTATATTGTCTTTTCCTGTTGGATTAAGAATCTTTGCTCCATGAAGTTTATAATGTGTATACATCATATTTGCTTCAGTTTTTTTAGTTTAAACGAAGTGCCTGGGTACCCTTGTGTACCTATGAACTGTCTGTATAGTGGGCCCTTTTGGTGTGATATGGTATATTACCAAAACAGATAGGCTACATGTCACGAGACATTCCCCAGCCTCTAGTTGCTTCTTGTGCTGGGTATATCGAGGCTTCAGTGAGATCTCATGCATGCGTGGGTAATTTGTTTCATACTTATGGATCTTATTATTGATGGAGATTTAGAGTAACTCCAACCGGGCGGCCTATTTCGTCCGCCCATATTTCTTTTGGATCACGGCGGACAATAATGTCAGCCCAACGCGGCGACCTAAACCTAAAATGCATCAGCTTCGTGTTCGCACCGACGTATTTCAGGCCTAAATTTGTCGTAGACATGAAGCGGGTGCGCCGCTCATCCCCTTGGTGTCCGCCACTGCCCCACATGTCGGCCGGCCAACCACGGCACGCCGCACACGGTCCTATTTAACACGACCACTTATCGAGGGCCCACGCACCAGCAACGGGAAGCTACGTGGGGGTGTCCTTTTTTAATTGCGTGCGGGGGCCTGGCCTCATCCACTTCCACTTCCACTGCCCGTCAACATCTAGGCGCGTGCTCCCTCGCTGGCGACACAGCAAACCCTAGCCATGGGTTTCTTCAGCAGCTTCGGCAAGAACATGGGCAAGGCCACCCCGACGCTTCCTTCTCCCGTGCTCTTCCTCCTTCGCCGTTGCCGCCCGCCCACCCCGCTAGGCAGTGGCTGCACATTCCAGTACAGGTAGCCGCTGCCGAACCCGGACGTGACGCTGCCACACGACTGACATCTGGATAAGCAGCGAATCCCGATGCCGGCGATGCCGCGGACGTAGCAGGCGCACACCGAGGAGGTGCGCCGTCGTTGGGAGCTGCTTACGCCGGAGCAGCGTTGGATGTCGGAGACCGGAGTAGGCACCGGATGATACGTCACCAATAAGAGAAAATTACCGGAAGCTGAAATTTTCACTATACTTGCTAATTACGCTTTTAAAGATGAAGTACCTAAAAAACTTGAAGATCCGGAAATACCAATTATACTTTGCTCCATCAAAAGAAATTAAGTGAAACTGCTTTGTGTGATTTAGGAGCTGGTGTTAGTGTTATGCCTTTCTCTTTATATAAAATACTTGATTTGAATAAACTCACACCTACTGAAATATCTTTGCAAATGGCTGAGAAATCAACTGCCATACCTATCGTTATCTGTGAGGATGTGCCCATTGTTGTTGCTAATGTTACTATTTTGATTGACTTTGTTATACTTGAGATGCCCGAGAACGACAACATGTCGATTATCCTTAGTAGACCCTTCTCGAATGCTGCAGGGGTGTTATTGATTGCAATAAAAGTAAGGTCATTTTTCATATCAATAGTATTGAGCATACAGTCCACTTTCCGAAGAAACAATTCCAAGTGAATGGTATTAATGTTATTGAAAAATTTTCGACAATCATTATTGGAAGTTTTCAAATACCTCTACCTACTGTCAAAAAGAAATATGAAATACTTATTGTTGGGAACATTCATATCCCCGTTGAGGTAACTTAGTGATTTACGAAAGTTCTTCGGTTTCATGCTAATCGAAAGTGGTTGTTAATAAGACCTGATCAACCTTATTAATTGATCATTTTTGAGAGGTATGAAGTTGATGAATTTAGTAAACGCTACCTTCTGTCCCTACCTTTTGTTTTCTATCTTTATTAATTAAATAAACTAAAATGCCATATTTTGTCTGTTTTCTAAATTTACCGTGCAATAAAAAACGACCCAAAAATAAAAGTTCTCAGAATGCTCTGAAAATTTAATATGATTTTTTCTGAATATTTAATAATTTCGGGTGCAAATAATATTAGAGGGAGGTGCACCAGGTGGGCACAACCCACCTGGGCGCGCCCTGGTGGGTTGTGGGCTGCACATGGGTCCCCTCACTTATCTAGTCACACCACATCATCACTTACCTCCAGAAAAATTCTCCATTGCTCTCTCTCCCGTGTTCTTGCTCTCAAACCCGCGGATTTCGATCTCTTTGCTCGAAGCTCCATTTCCAAAACTGTTTCGGGGGATTGTTGCTTGGTATGTGACTCCACCGTTTGTCCAATTAGTTTTTGTTTTAGTGGTTTCAATTTTGAATAATTAGCTACTCTTGGTGCAACTGTAGATGAGCTTGCATGTTGAATTCTTTGAGTTCTAAGTAGTTTGAATGGTTGATATGCCTCCATGTATTCCTATGAGCAGTTGGTATCATTTTTTGCAGTTTTGTTGAGAAAAATTTGTGGACTAAAAATTTCAGAATTTTTGTTCATAGAAAAAACATGAATATCTTTAGAAAGTTTGGTTCCAAGAAGAACTTCAAGGGAGTTATTGGGGAGTCGTCTGACAGTGATCTCCACCCCCGGAGGTTGGCGGAAGTACGACCGTGCGAATGACCGCATATCATGTTCATGGAAGAGGCTGGAATCCTGCACGAGTTTACACAATATGTTGCTAATGTCGGCTTCACCGAATTCATCACAGCTGAATGTGAACAGTATCATCTCCTCACAAACCCCTTTGTTCAAAGTTTTCATTTCTTTCCTAGGAATAATTCTCCTGAGGTGCAGTTTAATTTATATGCTGAAACCCGTCAGATACCACTTACTGAATTTTGTAACATTTGCATGATCCTTTCGATGGAGTTTAGTTTAGCCTAGGCTGGCAGAGTTTGAGGCCTTTTATCGCACCTTGACAGTGGGAGATGGGAGAGGGGTGTCGGCCGTCACTGCCACTAGCATACATTTTTTGTCGTGCATTATTTTGCTTTATTTGTTGTTAAGTGTTTGCTTGCTAGAGAAAAAGTAGGTGCGCTCAGTGCACCAGACTTTACTAGCTTGAGAACTATTGTGGCACGTCGCCTCCACGTTAATAAGTCCAAGGGTAAAATACATGGTGAGATTTTCGCTACTCGTTTGGTGGCTCACTTTAATATTGAGATACACCTTCATGATTACCCTCTGACCAAGGTGTACCTAGATCGCGCAGCCATGGATCACCATCATTTTACTGATATTGAATCTCCTAACATCCCTATTTCATATAAACTTGTTTTTAGTGTGAGGACTCGTGATATTATTCCATTGCCTGCTCCTGCTTTGTTTGATCCTGTTGCTGGGGACAGATATAAGATTATGCCCGCGTATATCATCGCCTACCGGAACGACCAGGCTGTAGTAGAGGAGGAGAGCCTTAGCAGTGGGATGAGTGGATGCCCACTCCTCAGCACCCTGACTACTATCCAGGCTACTTACTGCTTATCAAGTTAGGCTAAAAGCCTAAGTTTGGGGGAGTACGTGTTTCCCACCGACATTACCTTCATGTTCACACATTTCATTCCAGTTGTCGGTGTTCGCACTTTTTCATTGTATCATTCATACTTAATTTTATTTTCTCGATTCTTCTTGTGTGTTTGAAAAATCTTAGAAAAACCAAAAAATTAGTTGTAGTTAGTTTACTCTCTATGCATGCTTAGTTGTAATACTAAAAAGAAAACCCAAAAAGATTTCATTGTTCTTCTTTTGCTTGTTGGGAGCTTTCCTGCTGGGGATATTACTATTAAATATAAACCGGCCATGAGGGGCCGGGTTATGGCCACAAGGAGTTAGTCATGTTCGAAGCCCATGAAGACAAGAGGTATGGCGCTTTACAGAGGAGATCTACATGAAGGCCCAGGGCCCAAAGGCGGATTAGGGCCCATATATATAAACCGCAATATGACATGTAACTTATATTGTAAAGCAAGGAAAGGTAGAAACCGAGCCAGGCACGTGTATGAGCCGGCCTCGGGATTCTGTAAACCGTCGGGCGTTTACCTGTGTATATAAAGGGACGACCCGGCAGCGGTTTAGGGACAACAAAGAATAACTGGAGAGCCAGGCAAAGCGGATTCGCTCCCTTGTCATCGAAACCCTAGCAATTCCATCACAACTGGACATAGGCTTTTACCTTCACCGTAAGGGGCCGAACTAGTATAATCCCTTGCGTCCCTTGTCCGCTTTAACCCCTTCAAGCTAACCCGTTGCGATGGCTCCACGACTAAGTCCTTTCACTAGGACATCTGCCGTGACAATTCCATGATAGTTGGCGCCCACCGTGGGGCTATCACATGATGGTTTCGAGTTCTTGAAGGGCAGCTTCGAAGGACTCAAAGGATACGCTGTGGGCCAGATCACCAAGAGTCATCACGGCAAGCTCTACATCGATGACACAGGCTGGGGCCCCGAGGCTGGCTCGATCGAGTACGGGTACCAGGTCCCTTTTGGCGGAATACACTTCTTCATTGGCAAGATCCGCGAACCAGGCCCTGAGCCGGACATCCGCACCGACATCATCGAGACGGCTTAGCGTGCAAGACCTGCCCGAGTTCAGCCTGCCGTAAAGCACGCCTTCGTGGGAGTCATCCACGGAGCGGAATCTGAGGATAGACCTGTATCTGGTGGCGAAACCGTCGTCTACTCTGATGACGAGTCTTCAACCGGAGAGACCGAGTCGCTGTATCAGCTGCAGGATGGCCGGATTAGTGGTGATTCCGATGGCGACAGTATTCCGGAACTCTCTGATCCGCCGAGCCGAGTTGCGATATTCATGGCCAGTACATAATCAGTGCAACATTCTTCTACCGCTGTAGCAGTGATTTCCGGTTCCAGCTGCAACACCAGCCGGGGCGGGGGGCTCTGCTCCACTGCCGGCTCAGGCTTTGTCCGATTTATTCGACACTTTGGCAACATTGCTAGCAACTGAGGTTGACGCGGCAAATCAGGATCAACATAACGCAGAAATTGCAAAGTTAAAGGATCAGATAGCTCAAGCTAAGGTAAATCTGACAGCGGAGAATACCAGGATGGCTGCTGAGCAGGCCGGATTAGAGGCACAGGCCTATCAGCTTATGTTGGATCAGAGTGCGTCAGATGATGTCATGAGGAGAAGGTACCGGTCTCACCTGCCGCCGGTTTACGAGGGAAGGAACCTCTTTAACACGCCAGGAGCAGGCACTAGCAACCAGCCAGTGGTAAACCGGGTGGAGGCACCTGGAACAGGGGCGCCGGTTCAACCACGCGCGATGCATCAGCCTCGTCAGCACAATGTCCCATCACAGCATGTCCCAATGCCTCCGGGTCATTACTCTAACCCGTTGGATAACATCGTTGCCGCCACTTCACGATTAGCAGCTCTCCCGATCGAGGGCGAGTCTCCAGTAGCAGTTGAAACACGACGGGCTAGGTAGCTCCTTCAGACAGCTTTGACTCAGCAGTAGGCTTATTCACACAATCGCGAGAGGATTCATTCCACCCCCCGTCCAAGTCGGAGCTACAGCAGGCATATTGATGAACCGGCCGTATCAAGCAGTGCGAGAAACCGTAACCCACCGCGGGGTCATAACCCAGTGGGCGGCGGCGCTAATGCCCAGGATGTGGTGCATCACGGTAGAGCGCGTCGAGAGGCCGAGTTAGCGGCGCAGTACGCGGCCCGTCAGCTTACTCCGGTTCGTCCAACTACTTTGGTGGAACCGGGCGTGGTTTTCAGTTCTTTGGGGGTCCTGTGTCTTACCCCGGCCATACGTAACATGCGGCTGCCCAAGGACTTCAAGGGTCCTCGTAAGGTGCCCAATTACACTGCCGAATTACCCCCTGAGTCATGGGTTAGAGCTATGAGATGGCGATGGAGATGCTGGACGTGGATGATGCGGCATGTGCTAAGTACTTCACCATGATGCTGGAAGGGACAGCTCGTACTTGGTTAAAAAGCTTACGAGCTAACTCCATTGGATCATGGGCCGAGTTAAAAAGCCGGTTTATCCAGAATTTCAAAGCCACGTGCAAACAGCCCATGTCAATTGTGTACTTAGCCGCCTGTGTTCAAGAGGAGGGGGAGTCCACAACCCATTGGGTAAAGCGAGTCTCAACTATTTTGTATTCATCAGACCACATCAATGCTGACAGGGCCGTCTTAACATTGGAAGGCAATTGCCGGTTTATGCCCTTGAAGCTGAAGTTGGGAAGGCTCAAGCGTCATTGCAATGACATGGCCACGCTTATGGCAGCTCTGGTTAAGTATGCCGATTCAGACAGTACCAAGGACCCTGAGTCTGAGGATGAAAAGACGGGAAAGGGAAAGAAGAATGGCAGTGCCAAGGGGCAGCAGCATAACCTGGCGGGTCATGGGAACAACGGTAAGCGCAAGGCGGATAACAAGTTGGATTTTGTGGCTAACAACAACACCTAGGATAATGGTCAGCGCCGCAAGGGTAAACCGCCCCATCGGGGTAGAGGTTCAAGTCCCAATCTTGAACGCCTGTTAAATGAATCTTGCCCAAAGCATGGGTCGCGAGAGAGGCCAGCTACGCACCTTTGGAAGGATTGTTTTATCATGCGGGAGTTTAAAAATTCAAGTTCTTTCCAATACGACCAGGGACCGCCCGTCAGTTCAGGAGGCGGTCCTCATGGGTCGGGTTATGGCGGAGGAAGCCCCGGTTCAGGATTTCAAGGCAATCAAACCGGACATAGCAATGAAGGCAATCAGGGTAACCATGGCGGTTACAATCATCAGGGGGGTCAGCAGCAGCAACAATCGGGTTATCAGAGTAATCCAAAGCTGTTGAATAGTGGGCAGTACCATGTCATCACCACTAGTTTGTGTAAGCGCGATCAGAAGCTTCATAAAATGGCAGTAAACTCCATTGAACCGGTAGTGCCCCGTTATCTGCGCTAGTCTGAACAAACCCATTATGTGGAGTCGAGAGGATCATCCACCCCGGGTTGATAATCCGGGTCATCTGGCATTGGTGGTGGCACCTCAGGTTCGGGGGTACAAGTTCACCAAGGTACTCATGATGGAGGATGCAGTATCAATATCCTTTATTATGAAACCTTCCGTCGCATGGGGTTGACAGATAAGAATCTTAAACTATCGAACACCGTCTTTCATGGCGTGGTGCCCGGTAAATCAGCGTACCCAGTTGGTAAGATAGCTCTAGAGGTTGCTTTTGGAGATGATCATGATTCAAGATCAGAAACGTTGAATTTTGAAGTGGTGAAAATCAAGAGCCCATATCATGCCCTGTTTGGACGGCCGGCTTATGCTAAGTTCATGGCAAAGCCCTATTATGTTTATCTGCAGCTTAAGATGCCGGGTCATAAGGGTACCATCATAGTGCATGGGAGCCGGAAGATTGCTTTGGAATGTGAAGAAGGTGATGCGGCCTATGCTGAGTCGGTTTGTGCAACAGAGGAGTTGAAATTTTACAAAGACAATGTTGATCCGGCAGATATGACTTCTCTGAAAAAGCCAACTACAGAGCATGATCCGGCTTTGAAGTTTAAATCGGCCGAGGAGACTAAGCTGGTTGACTTTGCCCTGGCGATTCATCTAGGCAGTTCAGCATCAGCGCTAACCTGGATCCGAAATAGGAAAGCGCGCTCATCGAGTTCATCCGTGAGAACCGGGACATCTTTGCATGGAAGCCTTCTGACATGCCACGTGTACCGAGGGAACTCGCTGAGCACACTCTTAATATAGATCCTAAGTTTAAACCGGTCACGCAGTTTCTCCGCTGCTTTAATGAAGAAAGGAGCAAAGCTATTGGTGAGGAGGTTGCCCGGCTTTTGGCAGCAGGGTTTATTGTGGAGGTATTTCACCCTGAGTGGCTAGCTAATCCGGTGCTGGTACTTAAGAAGAGCGGCACTTGGCGTATGTGTGTGGACTACATAGATCTGAACAAGGCCTGTCCAGCTGGTCCCTTTGCTCTCCCTCGTATTGATCAAATCATTGATGCTATGGTGGGTTGTGACCGTTTGTGTTTTCTGGATGCTTATTCCGGTTATCATCAGATCAAAATGGCAGTTAAGGACCAGGAGAAGATAGCTTTGATAACTCCCTTTGGAGCCTTCTGCTATGTATCTATGCCTTTTGGGCTCAAGAGTGCCCAGGTGAATTATCAATGATGTGTACAGAATTGTCTTCATAATCAGATTGGGTGCAATATTCATGCTTATGTGGATGATATCGTGGTGAAGTCGAGAAAGGAGGAAACATTGATAGGTGACTTGAAGGAGACTTTTGATAACCTCCGGGTTTATAAGATGATGCTTAATCCGGCAAAATGTGTATTTGGTGTATCGGCAAGCAAGCTTTTGGGCTTTCTGGTGTCTAACAAGGGCATTGAAGCTAATCCGGAGAAGATCACATCTATTACATCTCTGGCTAAACCGACATGTATTAACGATGTTCAGCAGCTGGAGGGTTGTATTGCAGCATTGAGGTGGTTTATCAGCCGTTTGGGAGAAAAGGCAATCCCTCTGTATCAGATGATGAAAAAGATAGACCATTTCGTCTGGAGTGATGCCGCCAATGAAGCCTTTGAGGGTTTAAAGCGGAAGTTAGCTGAACCACCTATCCTTGCTGCTCCTGTTGATAAAGAGCCCTTGTTGTTATATGTGGCTGCTAATGCCCGAGCTGTTAGTGTGGCTATTGTGGTGGAGCGCAAGGAGGCTGTAAAGGTATATCCGGTTCAACGGCCGTTTTATTACATCAGTGAGGTACTGATTGAGTCCAAACAGAGGTACCCACATTGGCAGAAGCTAGTGTATGGGGTTTTCATGGCAAGATAGAAGCTCAAGCATTATTTTCAGGGTCATCCTATCACGGTGGTCAGTTCTGCCCCCTTGGGGGATATCATCCAAAACAGGGAAGCCACTGGCCAGGTCGCCAAGTGGGCTATTGAGCTTGGACCTCACGGGTTAAAATATACGCCTCGCACAGCAATCAAATCCCAAGCACTTGTGGACTTCATCAATGATTGGACAGAATTGCAGGCACCGGAGGAAAAGCTAGATAACACTTATTGGACTATTCATTTTGATGGATCCAGACAATTGGAGGGCTCGGGGGCTGGAGTCATATTAACTTCCCCACGAGGTGATAAGTTTTGCTATGTTCTCTGTTTAATGCCCCCTTCCACTAACAATGTAGCTGAATATGAGGCCTTACTTTATGGTCTTCAGATGGCTAGGGAGATGAATTTAAGCCGGGTCAAGTGCTTTGGTGACTCGGACCTGGTAGCTTAACAGGTGTCTGGCACTTGGGATTCCATGGATCCACTCATGGCGGCGTATCGACGAGAGGTGGACATAGTGGCTGGTCATTTCAGGGGTTATCAGGTTGACCATATAGACCGACGCAAGAATGAAGCGACAGACGATTTAGGTCGCTTAGGCTCTCAACGTAAAACGGTGCCGCCCAATGTCTTCCTAGATGTGCTACATAACCCGTCGGTCAAGATACCTACAGAGGAGGATTTGGCTGTTCCTGACCCAGAGGCTCAATTGGTGGCGGCTCTTCACGTTATCCCGGATTGGATAGTCCCATACATGGCGTACATGAACCGGGGCGAGTTACCGGACGGTAAAATTTTGGCCCGACAGATAATCCGGCGATCCAAGTCAATGACCATTATCAATGGGTAGTTGCATCATTGCAGCGTAACAGGGGCATTTCAGCATTGTGTTTCTCCTCAAGAAGGCTGTGATATTTTGCGTGAGATCCACGAAGGATATTGTGGTCACCACGCCGATTCAAAATCCTTGGTAGCTAAGGCCTTTCGTCATGGTTTCTATTGGTTGACGGCTCATGCTGATGCTGAGGATTTGTTAAAGAGGTGTGACGGTTGTCAGAAGTTTGCACGCCGCGCTCATGTTCCGGCTCAAGAATTGAGGATGATTTCAATCACTTGGTCGTTTGCAACTTGGGGGCTGGATATGGTTGGGCCGTTTAAGAGGTCCGAGGACAAGAAGACCGACCTACTGGTGGCGGTTGATAAGTTCACCAAGTGGGTAGAGGCAGAGCCAGTCAGTAAGTGTAATGCGTCCACGGCGGTTCAATTCATCAAAAAGGTGATCTTCCATTTTGGTTTTCCACACAGCATCATAACTGATAATGGTACTACTCTATCCAAGGGTGCTATGGAAGAATTTTGTCAACATGAGCACATCCGGCTTGACGTATCATCAGTGGCTCACCCTCAATCTAATGTTCAAGCAGAGAGAGCCAATCAAGAGATTTTGAGAGGCATCAAGCCCCGGCTTATGGTTCCTTTAAAGCGGACGCCGGGCTGTTGGGTGGAGTAGTTACCTTCCATGTTATGGAGTATCAACACCACACGAACAAATCTACGGGTTAAACGCCTTTCTTCATGGTTTACGGAGCAGTGGCGGTTCTCCCTAGTGACATCAGTCATGACTTGCCCCGTGTGGCGGCTTATGTTGAAGCTGATAATGAGAAAGCACGTCAGGACTCACTGGACCTGTTAGATGAAGAGCGTGATCTCGCAGTGGCACGTTCGGCGATTTATCAACAAGATCTGCGACGTTATCATAGCCGCCGGGTTAAAACCAGAACTTTTCAAGAAGGCGATCTGGTGCTTCGGCTCATCCAGGATCAGACTGATATGCACAAGTTGTCCCGACCTTGGGAAGGACCTTTTGTGGTCAGCAAAAATCTGCACAACGGATCATACTACCTTATCAATGTTCGAGAGCACAAAGACCAACGTAAATCGGAGGAGGAGACCCAACGACCGTGGAATATAGCTCATCTCCGGCCTTACTATACTTGAGCCACATGCTCTTCTTATGTACATAATTATGACAATGTATATATTATGATCAATATAATAAACCGGAGCCTCAGCTAAAGCGGGGTCTTTGTTGTTTTTATTACATCATGTGTGCTTACAAGGGGGCTTCTGTTTATAAAGAAGAGTTCTATTGATCCGACTTATAAAGCCACACATATAAAAGGAAATCACTAGGGGACTTGGTCGTATTCGAACCATAGCGACACCTATTGATCGGATTAAGGCCAAAAGGAAATCATGTGGGGCCAAAGAGAGTGTTGCAATAGCACAAATCAAACATAGGCACCCACCGAGCACAGCTCAAATGTTTCTTGGGGGCTCTTTGCTTCTCAAAGAACAAAGAGCTTGCACCCTTGCAATAGGCTATCAAGCCAGGCTTGGAAGCCAGGTGTATTCACCTAAAACCCCGGGTTATCCAGCCTTTTTACACTACTAGGGAAAACCTTATACACAGAATATTACCAGCAGCGCTCTTCAAAATACGACACTACTGCTATTTAGCAACAACGCGTGCCAGAAAAACACGCCGCTAAAAGAAAAATAGCAGTAGCGCGTCATCTCTAAACCGCGCTACTGCTCTAATTGCCGTGACCTCGCCGTCCAGCTAGTTATAGTAGTAGTCCCTTACACCGTACCTCGCTACCACTATTCTCCTTACCTGTAGCGCTTTTTCATACCCGTGCTACTACTAACCCTACCTTATCACCACGTGGCCGACCCTCTCTCTCACTCACTCTCCCTCTCAGTTACTCTCGCCCGCGCCGATAACCATTGTCGTTCGTGGCCGCCACCGCCGCCGTCGTCCGTCCGCCACCGCCCCCCCCCCCCCCCTCCCCCCCCCCCCCCCGGCCAGCCCCTCCCCCTCCTCCTTCGGCCGCCCCCTACCCCTCCTCTCTCCTCCCTCCCTCCCTTGTCTCTGTTGTTGCAAATCGTAGGTAACTAGTTTATTTAGCAAGTGATTAATATAACTAGCTTATTTATATTAAGTGCTTAATGGACCTAGTTTACTTAGTAAGTGCTTAATAGAACTAGTTTATTTAGTAAGTAGTTAATAAAACTAGTTTAATTATTTTTAGGATTATATATAAGATATTTTCGAATATTTTTTTTTTCATATTTTGAACCATTGAAATGCAATGACTATCGATAAGTAGCCTATGTTTTGCCGGAGTGTTGATTAATTTCCGTTCCAGCAAATTTCCGTTCCAGTATTGAAATGCAATGGCGCTCGATGTGTCCTTTTTTAGCAAAGGTCATGCCGGATTTTTTGGGTTTTGCTGTCGAGTTATAATCTCTGAATTTTGAACACAGGAGATGTCTGATGACGATGGGATCCCGGAGTGCGGGTACTGCTATGATGACCGGGGTGTGTGCGACAGGTTTCCTCACCTGCAAAATGATAGGTTTTTCACCGTGAAGCTGGAAGAGACCTTCGATGTTTGTACGGTATGAAACGACAAGCATTTCATCATAATTAATATCATCACATGTGCTTCTTTTGTTCAACCTATAATTTATGGATTTTTTTTCAATTCGATTAGTACATCCCGTGCCATGCTAGACCATATGTATTGGAGAAGCTTGGTTTTGGTTTAGATGACTTTGAGAATGTGGAGACGAGGAGGGCTCACTTAAGAACTAAACATGGTTACGAGTTTCTGGTTAAGTTCTACATGGCGGTCGATCGCTCCCATTTCAGTTGCTCTAATTGGGGAGCTCTCTGCAAGGCATATGGATTTGAGGAGGGAATGCGAATAAGATTTGATATTCGTCCCGAAGATTATGATGATGATGATAATATCGACATCTGGGTGGATGTGGATATGCCTCCAGTTTTGCCTCGATGTGAGTTTGTCAAACTAATTTGTTAAGTTTAGTAATTTATGTTGTTAATTTAAAAATATTTGGTGTTCATCCATACTAAACTTATTTATTTATAATTTTCAGCTTATTTCTTATCTTCAAGAAATACTCGGAAGGTAGTAGACAACACATGCTACAGCTATGACTCCAAGCTTAATTGTGAGGAGAAAGGTTATCTTGTCTCATTCATAGAAGATGTTGAGGCCTTCAAAACCAGGTACTCTATCAGCCAAAATTATACTAGATATGAGCCACTAGTCCATACATTGCTTGATGATAACTTCATTGCTAAAAACTTGGTAAGATTTTGTTAATGATGGTAACTTCATTGCATACATTATTCTTAAGTAAACCATTGCTAACTATATATGTTACTATTTCATTTTTGAACAGAGGCTCCCGAAGTAGGTTGTGCCTGACATGCTATTTACCGAAGGTGATATGCATATGGTTAGCTTACGACCAACTCCTTCGGAGGCTTACCATACTGCATACTCGATTTCTTCTAACGATGGAAGGCTGAAAATCAAAGAATGGAGCAAAGTGATGAATGCGTACATGCAAATAATTGGAGACAAAATGAATGTGCACAAGCCACAAGTTGGAGATAGGTTTATGTCCATTCTTCATTATGGTGAAGGACCGGTTTATCTGTTTTACGGTATTTTAGCTAGGAGAGAGGATTAGGTCCTAAGTATTAAGAACAATTAGTTAGTGTTGATTATATATGACTACAGTGTCTTAGACTTGATGGTGATGCTGAGTAGGAGTAGTGACTATGAGTACTATGATGATGATGAGGACGAGTTGTTATTATAACTAGTGACGAAGTTGTTATATGATGTCCCATCATGGACGAAAATGATGATTATGAGGAGTTATATGACAATGATATATTATGATGATAAGTTGTTAATGATATTATGATGATGATGAGAAGTTATTATGTCATTGGGTGAAAGAACCGCCGATTAGTTTCAAATGGATGGATCCAAAGTGACCATTGGTTACTTTGGATCCATGCACTTGAAACTAATCCAAGGTTCTTTCACCTAGTGATTTAATAACTCATTACGATGTAAAAACAATCTCTAAATTGCTACTGTATGAAAAATTGTATACACATATATGAATACGACCTAAAATTCAAAAGAAATGGAATAGGGAATAATAGTAGTAGCGGTTGTTTTCGAAAGCGCTACTAATAATTAGCAGTAGCGATTGACTTGGAAAGCGCTACTACTAAGTAGATATAGCAGTAGCGAGTGCCAGTAGGCGCTACTGCTAAGCATTAGCTGTAGCGCCTTATCAGTAGCGCGCTTACCCACGCTACTGATAGGCCAAAACTAGCGCTACTGCTAGGCTTTTCCCTAGTAGTGTTAAGTAAGCCACTCCGTCCAGGTAAACCTGGATGACCCACCGAACATTTGACAAGTCAATCTCATAGACCCCGAACTTGTTAAAGTTAAAACGACGATTGGTTAATGATTGAGGTCCATCTTAAAAGGCTTCGAAAAATGGTTTAACTCAGTGGCCTGGCAGCCCATGAAAGGCCTTGATTTAGGGCCTGGCAGCCCATGAAAAGCGTTGCATGTTCTTTTTGTGTTTTTATTTGACAAGTTTTTTCTCCTTTGGTGGGATTTTTTATTATGTTAAACCGGCGTTTATTGACCCGGGTTGGCTTTCAACGATAAGTTGTTAGTACATGATCAATGATAATCCGACATTTATTGACCCGGTCTGGTTTCGAATACAAGTCACTAGCTTTATATGAATACACCGGTGTTTATTATAACCCGATACGGTTTTATCATAAACCAGCAAACATGGATGGAGTTATCAATACTCAAGATTGGGGTTATTACCCTAAATATACAAAGGTTGGTCAACCAACAATGTGATTCAATATCACAGGTATCATCTCTTTCATCTTTGATTATTTTCAAAGTACAGCTTGGTTATAAACCCCGGCTATGTATTTGGGCATCATGACCCGTCCGGCGTTAAACCTCCAGGACACTTTCAAACTTCTTGTATGCAGGAACAGTTTGTATAACATCGCTACGGATTATGAACATAATATATTCTGAAGCAGGATGGATTAACAGTATCAGGCAACATAAATATGCATGATGGCATAGCAGAACAAGTATTTTGAACTAGCCTATTACAAGTCGCTTTAATGCCCAAAAGGAATAATTGTTTTCAGCAAGTGTGGCAGTACGCAGAAGGATAAACTGGTCTCCGGATCATGAGTCGTCACCAGGCTGCCTTGAAGTCTGTGGATCATCCTGTGCTGGTGCATCCTCCTCCCCCTCTCTACCCAACGGATAGAAATCAATGGTTGCCCAATCAATTCCAGTTAAAGCTTAGAACACAGTTTCATCACTTATAAGGTTGGAGGGGTCAACATCAGGGGCATAGGTGTGCTTACGAATTGGCGGAGTAAGGTCTTCTACATCATGTGTTGGCACAGGATATCTGACGGTTCAAGATCTGGTATCCATGCCTTCGCCCGGATTAGCACGGTCAGTGGACCTGACCTTGCAGCTGATCTTTTTAGTTTGTCCAACCAGGCGGGCGACATTGACAGCTTCTCAATGGTTTCCTTTATCAAGGTTGGAGGTGGTTTGTTATGCGCAGCGGTGCAAATGGCTCGTTGGGCTCCGGAATATAATGGCTCTATCAGCGTATAGGCAGCCTTCAGCTTCATCCGCATGTCAGAGCCCAGACGGGTAATGCGCGTTCCTGTGTCATTGCAAGCATCAGTAAACCGGCAACTGATGAGATAATATAAAAAGCTTCAGATGACGATATTTACCAAACGCAGCAACGGTCATGGCATTTGTTTGACGCTTTAAACCGGTCAGTTCTTCGACCACCGGTTTAAGGGCTGCTTCTGTGTCTTGAGCTCTCTTTTGTAATCCGGTTTTCTCTGTGCCCCAATGCGCCCGTTCCTTATTAAAAGCTTCTTTTAGTTTCTACATGGCTGCTAAGGCACTCGTCAATTCCTCTTTGGCTTTGGAGGTTTCCGTTGCTGAGATTTGATGTTCTCTTGAAGGTCAGCGGTTTGGGCTTCCTTTTTGCTCAGCTCAGCCTATAAGAGAAGAACATATTATGAGGTGGCAGTGAATATTTGAAGTACCAAGCACATAACAAGTTATACACTTGGCACTTGGTGGCTAATGCCTATTTACTTGATTATCAGAAATTTTTTACAAGTCCCAAGCACAATACAAGTATTATTCTTGACACTTGGGGGCTAATGTACGTTTGCTCAAAGTAACATTGGTTAAAGTCCCGGTTTAGCTTCGAAAAGATAAACCAGCCCTTAGGGGCTACACAGGCGAAAGTTACATGATTACAATGTGAAAGCACTAGTTCATCTTTAAAGAATCAACCGACCCTTGGAGGATAAGTGTACAAAGTTGAGATATTGCAAAGTCCCGCTTTGGATTGGCATCATAAATCGGCCCTTGGGGGCTACTGGAGTTGGTACTTGAACTTAGACATACAAGAGAAACAGTTATGAAGTTACCTCATATCGCTCCTTCATCAGATTCACTAAACTGGCTTCGTAGTCGCGGTTTGTGTACAACTGGTTTAAGAAACCAAAATGAAGTTCTTGGGTGTTGAGGTGGGCGTAGCTTGACAAGTATGTGCTCCACTTTCCTTTTCCCATACCAGAGAGTTCCTCCTTGGCACTATGCTTTGATAACGCAACAGGATTGCCAGGGGTGGTGTGGCCAACGCCAGTAATTATAACATCATCTTCTTCGTCACCGACAGCCTTTACTGGAGTTGACGGTTTATCAGCAACCTTAGCTGGACTAGACGGTTTATCATCAGTTGGGACCGGGCTTGCCGGTTTATCAACAGGGCCTGTTGCATCAACTTCTACTTGTTCAACTACAAAGTCATGATCTTGAGGCGGTGGATCATCAAACATGGCATCAGCATTTGTTCCTTGTGGTTCTGGAGTTCTCTCCGGTTCAATAACCACATTGTCATCAGACGGTTTATCTACCCGAGCTTTCTTGATGGGTCTGGCCATGGCTCTGAAAGAAAAAGATATAAAGGTCAGTATAACACGCAAATATAAAGCGTCAAAAGGAGTAAATTTAAAGTGTTTACCCAGGAAAAGTCTTAAGAGGAGGGAGCTGTGTGGCCGTTGACTCGCCAGATGATGAAAGAGGCGTTCCTTGATAATTTGAATAGGATGGATTAAGAGGTTGTCGGAAATAACCCGCCTTGGGATAAGAAGTATCGGAAGTGTTTGAGACCTCAGATTGATGTTTCCCAACCGGAGTGTTCGGTAAACCGGCTGAAGTGACTACTTGGCCACTGTGCCGGGTCGTGCGGCGAGCTTCGTGTTGCTGTTTCTTCAAAAGAAAGTGTGGGTCCAAGTGAGCTAGGGGGTGAGAAAATCTTACTTTCCAGACTGCTTGACGGACTTTTGTGTTGGCAGAGGGTCTGAACCGGAGGAAAGGATAATTACCTCTGTGTCATCAGCTTGGCTGCCTTCAGCGTCATCCTGATAATAATCATTGTCAATGAGGTGTATGAAAAATGAACCAAGAGAGTCATGTTCTACCTCTACGTCCGGATCATCAAGGTCGTCATCAAGGTTTAAACCGATGGGTTCAGCTGTCTTTTTCTTGGTAGGTCTTTTGACAACCTTCGTATTTGGTCGAGGGGTCTTGGTCAGTTTATCCTGCGGCTTCTTCTTCCAGAATGGGTCGTCACCTTGTTAAAAGATGGACAGAGGATATCAGAGACTACACAGTTAAGAATATCAAATACAAATAGGAGTGAGGCAAGTCTTACAGCTGGCGGTTTATTGGAAACGAAGAAGGGACTAAGCCATGTTTTGCTCCAGGCGGCCACTGATTCATCCAATATTTTCTTAACAGACTCGGTGACTTCAGCCTCTGTTAGTTGAATATCAATATGTCGTTGAGGATCTTTTAAGTCCCCTATGTACGGTAAAATGTTCCACGGTTGAATATCAATATGACCGTACATTAAACCGGAGCCACGGCTTAACGGTAAAATGTTCCAAGATATCCAGCAACGAGCGAAGTCAACTCCTATCAAACCGTTAGCCATGAAAGCTCTGAGCTTGGATAGTTGTGGTGCGTATGTGGACCGTTCCTTGGCAGTCAGTCATTGCAGAAATGGGTGTGTGTTGGTAAGCCGGTGAGCACGATAACCCAGTAGAGGGTTCTCATCTTCAGGAGAAGTATCTTTATAGTAGAACCAAGTCTGGTTCCAATCTTTGGGATGACTATGAAGTTTGGCATGGGGAAAGCTGACGTCCTTCCTTTTTTGAGTGGAGTCGCCGCCAAGTTCAGTGTTGGGCGAGTCTACAAATTCAGTACGACGGTTCAAGTAGAAAAAATCCCTGAACAATTCCACGGTTGGCTCTTCTTGCAGATAGGCCTCACAGAACACTTGAAAGTGGCAAATATTGGACACAGAGTTGGGTCCAATATCTTAAGGGTGGATCTGGAAGCTGGCAAGCACATCACGAAAGAACTTGAATCCGGGTGGTTTAAAACCACGGCTCATATGATCAAGAAATACTACCACCTCGCCATCCTTGGGGGTAGGAGGATTCTCTCGACCGGGAATTCGCCAGTGGATTTTGCTTTGTTTTGGTAAAGCGCCAGTTCTGACGCATCCATCTAGTTGCTCTTCAGTAACCCGGGACAGAACCTAGTTACAGGCATAAAATTGTTTGGCCATTTCAAATGAAAAACTGGAAAAAGATCAAATGCCGGTTTTAGGTTCATGACAGACAAGCGTAAAAGGAAGCAGATTAAGGGAAAAGTATTCAGGCATGCAAGATGGTTAAACCGGAGGTTGATGTTATTATAAAAGGTAAAGCGATTGGCGGTTTACAAGGGGACTAATGGCATATGGCAGATTATTTTCTAAAGGATAAACCGCCCATGCAGACAAGGAAAGTACAGATCTGAAGCAAAAATGACTAAGTGAGGAAAAACATATTTCATAGTTTCACATTGGAATTTGGGATCTACCACATGTCAAGAAAAGGAAAATAAGTTCAGACCTATAAACCAGTACAGAGGAGTTCACCCAGGAGGCCTTTTGTACAAGAAAAAGGGGATCTACTAGCATCTGAAATGGATACGAAACAGCTACCGCATGAGTTTCATATTTCTTTTAGATCAAAAGAGGATGCAGTGGAGAAACTATGAAGAATTCGTAAGGAACAACGAAGAACATAGAAGAACTTGCAAACCCTAGCGGATCTACAAAGGAAGGGAAGAGGAACTTACCAAATCTGTTGAAGCAGCGGAGGCGCGCTGCGTTTTTCTGGTACGGTGAGGGTGATGCAGCGGCCGGAGTTGAGGCAGAAGCGAAGGTCGACGACGGCGGCGGCGCTCGAGTGCTGAGGCGATGCGAGATAGAAGAGAGACGAAGAGGCAACGGGAGGAAAGAAAAGGAACCCTCGGTCCTATTTATAAAACAAAGAGATAAGCGACATGTGCGGAAATCAAGGAGCCCAAAAAATGGATATACAGCAAAGTTGTTGCCTCGATTGTTGGAGGATCATTAATGAAGGGTATCTTCGGTTTTAATGAACAGGTGACGTCATGGCAGTTTATTACGAACCTGGAAGATGATGTCATGGCGGTTTACAAGATCTATGCGAAGGTGCAGAAGGAGGAATTTTTCTAAGTGTTGAAGATTGACATGAACGAGTTCAAATCAATCTGGGGCCTAATGTTGGGGATATTACTATTACCAGTTGAGTGCCCGTGCGTTGCCACGGAACTCACATATACCTTTTTCTCTATGTGAGCACACCGAACCATTTCTTTTCTGCACCTTTATGTAGATGTGGCGAATCTGTTGTCACGTCCTTGGGTCGCGCACTGGCCCTTAACCCTTACATACTATCTATGCTTGTCGTCTCCTTCCTTGCATCCTATCACCGATGCCTATTTCATCATGACGACCTCTCTCCGACATCATCTCCTCTTGTCACCGATCCGACATCATCTCCTTTTGTAATCGTTGTTTACCACCATCCACCCGTTATCATCTCCTCTGATAGAAGGTTGGGCTTGTGGAACCTCCACATGTATGAGGTGAACACCAGATGGCATGGTACATCAACACTCGAAACAGACTTTCGTCCGGCTTCTGTAAATAAAGCAACAACTGAAAAAGTACATGGCCAAACGATACAAGATGGTGAGGCAGCCTTCTTACCAAGTCGACCCTGGGATATCCAGCACACATAGACGCAAACAACTACGCTACCAGCAAGGAGCACCGGAAGAACTAAACACCCCAATATACGACATAGCACACCTAAGCTCCACAACAACGCCCCCAAGAGGGAGAAGAGCACATAGCGTTGCCGCTATCGAGTCCACATTGGACAAAGGTCTTCATCTGGAGCCCTCACACGAAGAGAAGAATCACAATGACGTCTTTAAGAAGAGTATGACACCCTCGGGTGTCTCCATCGTTGGCGCCAAGGCACAGAGCTTTTGCTAGGCAACTCACTCGTGCCACCACGAGGCCGGTAGGAGGAACGTGACTATGTCATATCCCCATATCCGGATCAGGGCGCCGCCCGACCGCGAGAGAGGGCGCGTCCAGGCTACCCGATGCAACACGTCATGTTGCCCACACAACCCAGGAAGCCACCATAATCGCAATGGTGCCCATCGAAGAGCAACCATGCGAACCACCATCCGGGTTGTCGCCCCGGCGTCCCTGTCGCAAGAAATCATGTGCCGCCCACATGACAACGTAGTCAACAACGGTAGGAAGAGCGATGGCACTCCATCTACTCCTAGCATGACATCAGCCCCTTAGTCTGGGTAGACACCTCCACTGTAGGAGACACCCACACTCGTGTCCCCAGTCATGTGGCACCCCGATCCGCATGGAACAGGGGGCCTTCGTACGTCAGCCCATGATAACACCTGACGCACGACAGGTCCATAATATGACATTCCAGGTACAATAATATTCATCAAATACATGTGCATAAGCTTACATCATTGATGAATACAGTCATCTGGTATAGCCCTACGGCTATTAAATGGCAGCGGAAGTCTATTAAAAATGGCGGTGGAAGTCTTGACTTGGTAGCATAACAACTCTGGCTGGGCTCCACAACTCATAGGACTGGCAAGGTTACGGCCTAGCACGACGGATCAAGCGAACAATACGGGTACAACCTACAAAACTGGCATGACATGCCAGGTCAGTACATTGAATGTACTTGCAAGACAACCAAATATATAGCATCCAAACAAGCAGAAGATAAAGCGAGAACCAAGCGCATGCAACAGCCTATCTCTTATCAACTACTAAACATGGCATGATAAAGATCAACTAAGCATGAACACATCATAGCATCTTCTAACATGGCCATAACATGGCATATCAAAACATGCTTCTAACATGGTAATAGAATATCATTCCAATCATGGCATAATTTAACATATAAATCAACGCATGGCATGGCATCATGAAACTAGGATGAAAATAAACTACCAATAATATCCAATGCAAACATAACATGTTAACTGTATGCAACCATCTTTTGTTCTATCATGGTTCTTTAAATGCAAATAATGATATATTACTCATGCAATGCAACCAAACTTGTGCACCGTGTCCCTCGGACTCTCTTACCAACGGGTTGCCTCACAACCGAACGGTGATCTTTCCGGCGATCACAACCATGACCAACACTTGGTCTCCAACACTTATCGAGACCTTGTCTCATGATCATATCAAAACATCGTCGTGACTTCTCACGACTACCTCATAATCCAAGTCACCATATTCTCGTTATCACACATTTATTTACCAACTTAATTATTTCAGGTTTATCCTCCATTTCGACCAAGACCTGATAGTGGGACCTACTACGAACTGTTGCTATCGATAGACTTAATATACACTCTGCAGAGGTAGCACACCGTACCCACACCATGGAACCCATGGCCTCGCACTCCCATTCGGGTGGACCAACGGCATTCTGACGAAACCGACCTACTTCCATGACACTCTCCCGGCCACTCCGACGCACTCCCAATTGGGCTAGTCCTGGGTGGCCCCGTGTCTACCAAAGACACACCGACCACCGTCGTGGCCAAATTGTCCCTCACGAGGGCCGGTACCAAAAATTTAACAATGGGCACACAAGGTTATGTCTGCCTACCTGATCAGGGTAAGCATGCCCATAACCTTCCCTAGTGGGAGGCACCGGCAAGAGGCATGACACTAGCTCGCATTAAGGCCTTTCCACAAAGGCAAATGTGGCTGCACCAAAAAAGTTCGATTTGGCGGCACTATGCCTCGATCCCATCGATGACGGAGGAGGTTTGTTATTATTAAGTCATTTTAATAACTTCTCCATCATCATGAGCATATTTAACATGAATGCAACAATGAGCATGCAGCATACAAATGCATGGCAAAATATCGAACTTCTCAAGTGCACAACTATAGCATAAAGAACATGACAATACCAAGTAATAGCATATCAATGGTGCATTACAATCCTCATAACATTTTATAACGATGACATGCTCATAAAGTAGAGTAATGACATGGCATTGTCAATAACAACATTTTAATTAGCATGGCAAAAGATATCATGAAAACGCAAGCATGCATGACAGGCACAAAGGAATAACTGCAGCTGAAAACGATATGAAACAACTGCAACTACACACACAAAGTGCAAGCAATGTCAACATGCAAGTTCGGGGCTCATGATAAGAGGTTGTCTTGCCTGGGGTCAACAAATACTCCGGGAAGAAGTGTGGAACGATCGCGGAAAGATTTGCTGGAAATAGTTCTCTCTTGGAGGGGGCTGTTTACGGGCAAGGGCAAAATGGTCATTCTCAATGTGTGAAAACATTATGAAACTGATACCAACAGAACGGCTCGACGAAACGAAGACGTTGGCTTTGGAATCACCTGATTCGGAGTTGCGAGTAAAAAGTTATGTTTGTTTAACTACTAGGGACCTATCTGTAAAGAAAATCATTACAAACTAGCCCCTGACAGGAAAACAGATCGCGTCTTTCTCAGAAATATGCTTCCCAGAGAGGAAAATGCATTCTGGCCTGAAGAAGAGGAAGAATATGTTTTCTGAGATTGAAAACACACTTTCCAGAAACGCATTTTCGTGCGGGGAAAATGACTTCGCGGCGGGGGCGCCGCCACTTATCCGACGTGGCTAGCGGGGCCACGCCGTACGGGTTTCCAGCGAGGAGCGCGGGAGAAGGAGCAGCAAGGCCCGTGGCGGAGAGAAGCTTCGGCCACCGGAGAAGAGGGGGCTACGGTGGTGGAAACGGAAGGGCGGCGAGCTAGGGAGGGTTGTCGGGATGTGGTGCATCCATCCATGATGCGCACGGGGCTCGGGGAAGCTCGGGTTGTTGGGTAACACATCAGAAAACGAAAATTTTCCGACCTACGCACCAGCCCAGGACCACTATGAAGACTGCATACAAGGTTTGATCTTTTTCGTTACCGACTCGTAGCGCAGCGGGAAGTAGAGTCGATGACGATCGGCGGTGCAGATCCCCGCAGCTCGGATTTACAACCTCCCAACCGCGAGGATATATACCCTCATCTGCTCCTCAGACAGCCTTCCGGGAGGCGGTCGAACAGCCCCACCCGGACGGTGTCGCGGACCGCCCCTCGGGAGGACCCT